>NC_133334.1:59058307-59308307 GCF_042186555.1 Aquarana catesbeiana | reverse complement strand
CTGGAGTTATGCTTTATGTGAATTGCAATGTCAATTTACCAATTGATATTCCTTGTCTCCTGTAATTCTTTGTAATTCGCTGGGTATGTTCTGCTCCCAATCCTTCAGTTCTAGATGATCACGTTGATGTGTGTGTGTGTGTGTGTGTGTGTGTGTGTGTGTGTTTTTTTGTTTTTCTTTTTTATAGAGTGATATGACACTCTAGTCAGCCTTTCTCTTTTAACTTTGCATCGAGTTTCTACATCCTTCTTGTTTATAGCCAATTAAAACTGGCATTTAATTTCCGTTTTTATGTACCTATAAATGTCCTATAAAACACATATGATTTATTCTACAAAGGTTTGTCAGTGCCCGGCCTAATTAAAAGATTTTTACATCTGTTTTAAAATTCAATTTCCTGTAGCTCTCGCTGTTCAGTTTGTTATATACATGTAGAAATACTGGAGGACAGTAATGGCCTCTGTAAGATGCTATATATTCATCTAAAAAATGTAAATATTTCCAGTCTTAAAACTGAATATACAGCTGAAATGCATACATGTGAATTGATCATATTATTTGTAAGTCTGTTCAGCCAGCCTTGTGATCCTGGATCCCCTGCTAGACAGCGTAGCACTGTTAGGTACTGTAGTACAGCTTGATCAAGGACCTGCCCCCAGCCTGTGATTGGACAGTGAAGGAGTACCACCACCCTGATGAGGGCATCTCTTTGCTCTTTCCTCATGTCGGGTTAACACTATCAGAATGTCCTTTTTCGGGGTCTGTCATAACCTTCCCCTCAAAATAAAATATAAATGGTTGAGGGGAAGGGTGAATTTTACACAAGGCGTGTCTACCTGCAGTAGAAACGTTGACCCATTTCATTGCAGGCCGCCATCTTAAAATTCTAGTTGCATAGCCATTATGCTGATCCTCTGGCTTCAGTACTTTAAGACATTACACGGCTCAGAAAAGGGTGGGGACTCATAATCTGTATGCTGGTTCCAGTGATCTAGGTTTGCTGACATGATTTGGTTCTCAATCATTAGGAGAGAAGGAGCTGTGACATTGTGGTCTCACTAGTGGCGGCCCCTGCACTGTCGGCGCACAGGCGCCGGCCCTCCCATCCATGCGCCCGGCCCCTTTCAGGATGCTGGACGCATGGATTCCTATGGCGGGGGTGGTACTTTTTGAAGCACCTGACTAGAGCCAGAGGCTCGAATAGGCTTCAAAATAGGGTGGGCTCAGGGCACAGAGAGTGTGCCCTGAGCCCACCCAATTGTGTGACGATAGCGAATTAATTTTCGCTATTTTTACACTAACCTTCCTCCCCGCCAATCGGGAGGCAGGACGTCAGACCTGGGGTGGGGGTTGCATTTGATGGGCACTAGTGGCTGCATTTGATGGGCACTAGTGGCTGCATTTGATGGGCACTAGTGGCTGCATTTGATGGGCACAGTAAGGCTGCAATTGATGGGGGGGGGGGGGGGGGGGTTCAGTATTTTTCAGTTTGTTTGCGCCCCCCAAAAATTTGGAGCACCAGCCGCCACTGGGTCTCACTGCTTGGAGCTTGCACAGTTGCGTGCTCCTAGCTGTAAAAGGGAGCGTAAATGAATGTTCTCTCAGTACAGGACATTATAAATGTTTTAAAAAGTGAATAGTATTAAAAATAGGTGTAACTTGAGGCAGCCAGTGGTCTGGTCTGACCTGACCGAAAACAATAGACTGGACTCTTCCAATAGTAATTTTAGCAGGGATACTAATGACATTTCCTAATTATATTGATGTCTACTACAGCAGGTGTTCTCAAATGTATTGAGACCAGGGCTTGGTAAATTCTTCCAAAAGAATTTTATGCCCTAGCAGTTAAAAAGAAAAAAATATAATCAATACAATAAAGGTATGGGAATGCAAAATATGTGTGGACATGCTGGAAGACTTTGGAGGGGGCTGGCTGTCACTGTGTGTGGGGAAAGAGTGGGTCAGGAGACTTTGCAGCAGTCTTGTTGGCCCTGTAGGGGAAGAAGTTTGTGGAGGGAGCTGGGGTCTCTCTGGGAGGCTGGGGGCTTTACAGGGGCACTGTGGGAGACTGGAGGGCATTGTGGGGGCTAGGAACTACAGTGGGAAGTTGGGGGGCAAAGTAAAGACACTTTTTTGAATGTTGGGAGCATAATGGGGGCTGGAGGCTCTGTAGAAGGCTAAGGGGCACTATGGGAGTTGAGAGCTCTCGGGGGGGGAGGGGGGGCTGGGAGCACTGTAAGGGGTTGTGGGGCACTGCAGGCAATTGTGGGAGGTTGGTGACACTATCATAGCTGAGAGACACTGTGTGGATCTGCAGCTGACTGGAGGGCTGGGAGGAGGGAGGCCCTCCGGGGGCTCTCTGGTGTCTTGGGTCACTGTGGGGGGATGAGGGACACTGTGGGCAATTATGGGAGGTTGGGGCGGGGGCAGGGCACTATGGGAGTTGGAAGGCACTGTGGTAGGCTAAGGGACCTGCAGCGGGCTGGCAGCCCAGAAGAAGAAAGACATACAATAATCAAAATACAAAACTGCAAACAAGTAACATTAAGAGAGTCACATTATACTATTTGCCGGTAACTTACTCAGGGTTATGAGCAGGGCTGGAATGTTAGCGGAAGCAGCAGCAGGAGGAGTCATTCAGTTCCTATTCCTGTAAGGAAGCATGCTGATAGGAGGAGAAAGCTCATTACAGTTCTGCTTCTTCTTTCCCTGTCCAGTCACAGGCTGAGGACGGTTCAGGACAACCTGGGCTAAGAATAGAATGAGGACATCGTGTGGTGAAAAAGAAGTACTGTGGGGGGGGTCCCTGGATTGACAATGGATATCAAAACAAAAGTTGCCTTTTATATACCTTTTGGCTTGAGTTCCGCTTTAAACTGCAGCATATTGTGCGATAGAACTTACTTCGTATGCTTCAGGTCTGCAAATAGAGCTCTTTTTTTTCTTCTTCTTTACTGCTGTGTGACTTATGCTTTGTGTTGACATGTGTGTTTAGTGGATTATATATTAAAGAAAGCCTTTTACTCTGTGTTGGCAGACGGTTCCCAGTGCTGCTAAACATAGATTTATTGGAAGGCGTGGGTAAAACAGAGTTTATGTATTCCAAACTGTTTGGCTGTTCCAGACAAATCTTCCATCCATCACTGTAGATTAAAGGATTGTGCTGTTTAATGTACAGTGCCTGGCTTCGAGAATCGGGAACCTCGGCCAGAGCAGCAGAACAGACGGACAGAGAGCACAATGCAGGACTCCGCCGACATCCACACAAGTCTCTCTGTAATTGATTTCCTTCCTTGTGAAAGGATTCATCCAGGGGATGTACATGATTTGGGAGAGGTTTTATGTATGTATTGTTTGCCAGTTCATTTTAAAATAAAGTCTTATTTTATTTTAGAAGTCTTTCTAGTTACACTTCATATCCAAGCCTTTGCTGGAGTTGGCAAAACAACCTGGCTGGATTGATGTCCCCATATAACATGTGCCCATAGCACGCTGAGCAGTATCCGTTCCCATGAACAGAATTCAAGTTATAGGCTGTAGTTTAGCAGAGGTACATTTAGTAAGTGTGCCTGATGTGCACTCTATTCTTGTCTTGAATTAAAGGACAACTCCACCAGAAACCGATAATTTAGATCTGCATGGACACATCATGCACACTTACTAAATGTACCTCTGCTGAGCTACAGCATGTAACTGAAATTCTGTTCATGGAAAAAACGGATACTATTCAGCATGCTATGTGCACATGTTATGTTATCCGCTGGCTTTTGGGAGACTCAAATGGTAAGAGTTCCCAAGCATACTTTGGGGTTCATTTACGAAAGGCAAATTCACTTTGCACTACAAGTGCACTGCAATGGAACAAAAAGAAATACCCCCCGAAAGACCACCAACTCTAAAGTATAAAAGAGTATCCTTTAATTAAATGGTAGAAGATAAAGACGTATGACGTCTACACATCACAAAAATACATCAAACAAAAAACAGAACACAAATACAAAAAATGAAATACACAATAACATATGTACTCTCCGAAAGGGTGATATACCCCAAAACCTGACGCATTTCCAGTATTTTGATACCTTCATCAGGGCTTGAGAGTTGAGTATACATACATATGTTTTAATTCGATTGGAGTGATTCCATGTTCAAAGAACAAAAAAGACAGTTAAACCAAGATGAGTGTCAGATGGACGCCAGGCCGGAGTAGTAGGAGGCTTGAAATAAAATTTGTTTACAACATCTGTGTAATAAAATGTACTTGGCCGCGATGAGCTTCCACCAAAAAAAGTGAATACTTATGGACAATGCTTGGGGCAGAAAAATGCTAGAGTTTTAGATATAGGCATAGCGGGCGGATAATATCCAGAAGTCCCTGATAGGATGTGTTCTGTGGATATGGGGGTCCTGTGTGTAGTGGTCCTCCTCAATGTCAGTGCAGTCGCTGTAGAACTGAGGGGAAGCTCTGCAGATTTTATTATCCAATCATGTGCAAGCAAACATGCAGTTTTTTTATTTTTCTTGCATGCCTTTAGTAAATAAACCCCCTTTGTGTCCCCACCCTCTTCCACAAGGAAAGAGTTGTTCTCTTATACTGGGGACTTGAAACATTAGCACATGGTTCAACTTACCAGCAACCATGCCAAAGTATGCTCGAGGATGAACATATCAACCCTGGAATTTCTGGCTTTTAACCGCTTCAGCCCCGGAAGATTTTACTCCCTTCCCGACCAGAGCACTTTTTGCGTTTCAGCATTGCGGCTATTTAACTGACAATTGCGCGATCGTGCGACGTTGTACCCAAACAAAATGGACGTCCTTTTTTTTTCCCCACAAATAGAGCTTTCTTTTGGTGGTATTTGATCATCTCTGCGGTTTTTATTTTTTGCACTATAAACAAAAAAAAGCCACAATTTTGAAAAAAACACACTATTTTGTACGTTTTGCTATAATAATAAATATCCCCTTTTTTTTATTTATTTTTTTTTTCTCAGTTTAGGCCGATATGTATTCTTCTACATATTTTTGGTAAAAAAAAAAAAAATAAAAATAAGTGTATATTGATTGGTTTGTGCAAAAGTTATAGCGTCTACAAAATAGGGGATAGAGTTATAGCATTTTTATTATTTTTTTTATTATTTACTAGTAATGGTGGCGATTTTTTTATCGTGACTGTGACATTATGGCAGACATTTCGGACAATTTTGACACATTTTTGGGACCATTGGCATTAATACAGCGATCAGTGCTATAAAAATGCAGTGATTACTGTAAAAATGTCACTGGCAATGAAGGGGTTAACACTAGGGGGCGATCAAGGGGTTAATTGTGTTCCCTAATGTGTGTTCTAACTGAAGGGGGAAGGGACTGACTAGGAGAGATGACAGATCGCTGTTCATACTTTGTATGAACAGACGATCTGTCACTTCTCCCCTCAGAGAACCGGAAACTGTGTGTTTACACACATGGATCCCGGCTCTCACCGTGTTACGAGCGATCGTGGGCGCCCGGCGGTCATTGAGACCGCTGGGCACCTGCATCGGCTCGGAGGGCGAGCAGCGGGCGCACGCATGCCTCCGCGCCCCTGGTGGCCCCCTAAGGAACCGACGTAACATAACGGCGATTCGCCTGCCCGTGCCAATCTACCGCAGTACAACTGTGGCGGCTGGTCAGCAAGCGGTTAAAGGTGCAGGCTCCAGGGCTGTCATCCTCATACTCATTTTACCACCTAGCAAGTACTTAACCTGCAATGAGCATGCGGGATGTCACTGAAACGGGAAGATCCTCCCAAAAGGGACATAAACGGCAATAAAAAAAGTTTTAAAATCCTATCTGCTTTATTCATAAAGTTTTGGCTGGAGATTCACTTTAACCCTTATCTCACCTCAACCTTAATCTCTAACTTAACCCTTAACACCTAATTTCTATGTTAAATGTTAACCCCTCATTAATACTAGCATGTATAGGATAGGTGCTTTATTTGTTCAGTGACCTTTTAATAATGCAGTGATATTTTTTTTAAATCTTATAATTTATGGACATTCATATAGCGCCAACACTTTACTTAGCAATTTAGATATTGTACATTCACCTAACTCCCTGCCCATAAGAAGCTTACAATCTGAGGTCCCTATCTCCCATGTCTCACATGCTAGGGGCAAATCACCTACCAGCTTGTCTTTGGGGAGTACACAGAAGAAACTCATGTAAGCACAGGAAAAACATGCAAACTCAATGCAGATGGTGTCTTAAACAGGATTGGAACTGAGTGCGGCAAGGCAGAAGTGTTATAATCTAAAGTTAGCAATAGACAGACCGAAATGTGGCCAGTTCAGCAAAAACCAGTCGAATTTTAAATCATAGATGGCTGTTCGACAAAAGTTGATGGTTAGATTGGCTTCTGACAAACTGGAAAATGTTTGTCGATCAGCATAAGCAGCCAATCGGCTGCAGCTGCTCATCAGTGTATTTTCACCGCCACGAGTCCCGCTGTCAGAATGGAAGAATCTGGCTGGATGCAAAAAGCCAAATCATCTATGGCCAGTTTAACAAACCTAGCCACAGGAGGCAGGTTGCACTTCCAATCATAATCCTATATTATGTCAAATGTGTATTAATCCCAAGTACTATTTCTGGGAGCTTTAATGAAATATTTGTCTGTCTATCTTGTCCCACAGAGCAATCTTCGCTGTTCTGGACTTGATGAAACTGGACATGGCCAACTTTGCTGTCAGCAGCATCCGGCCTCATCTGATGCAGCAATCTGTGGAATATGAAAGGAATAAATTTCAGGACTTCTTCGATAAGCAGCCAGGTATGAACTCTTTCTACTGTTTCTTTCATGGTTTTTACTTTTTAGAAAATAATTTTTGTGACATTAACACTTGCGCCGTATCTCAGCGAAGCATGTTGTTAGCAGCCTTTTCAGCAGGGGCAGCCCGTCCATCCACACCACCCCCATGCATAGCATGAATCTATCCATGGCTGCCGTGGCCACCCCCTATTAATGCGTCTGGCCCCTTTCAGGACGCCGGGCGCCCGAATTACAGCATCGGAGGTGTGGTGTGTTTTTTTTTTTTTTTTTTTTTTAAAGCACCTAATAGGCTTCAAAATGGGGTGGACTTGGAGCACAGAGCACCCAGATGAATATTCGCTTTTCTAACACTGAATTGCTTCTCCGCCAATCAAGAAGCACGGGTCTGATACTCATTTCCCGATTGGCTGAAAGGTCAGGCAATCCTATTGGATGCCTAGGAGGAGGAGGATGCACGGCGGAAGCTGCCGTGATCCACACCACAGGAGGAGAAAAAAAGCTGCCGCTCCCAGGGAAACGCTGCCTGCTTTCTAGATGGGGTAAGTGCGGGGCTCTGATGTCCCGACAGTCCTTTGATGTCGCTGACCGGGGGGGGGTTGGCTGTTTGCCGCCTCCCCAAAAAAGGTTACGGATACTTAGACATCTCTGGGCTCTCTTTGGTGGCCGGTCACATGTTCCTTCCCTTTTCCAGTGACCACGTTACCTGAGCCTGGGCATTGGTCATGTGACCTGATGCTAGAGGGATCTCAGAATTTTTCTTTTCTATTTTTGGAAAGAATATTTTTTCAAAACTTGCTTGAGTTTGTTTGGTGATAGCTGGGGGTGTTTCCTTCATGATCTCCCTTAATGCTGTCTTTACACTTTCACTATTTACTAAATGATAATCTTAGGAGCATCATGTATGTAAGCGTTTTAACAAGCTTCTAGCAATTTGGAAGCCTTTAAAACACATTCCAGTGTGACCATGTCAAATACAGATTTTAATGAACATGTTGACTGTTGCTTTAAGAAAGCTTTTAACAGGTTTTTGCAAGCACCCAGCATGTTGATTGGACAGTAAATGAGTAGCAGCACACTGAGGTGTCATCTCTGTTCTGTCCCCTCCAGTAAGTGTGCTCATTGTGTTATTGTGCAGAGTAAGGGCCTGTGTTGATGTGGAGTTCTGCACATAAGGAATGCTTCTCCCTTTTACATATTTCAATGGTAATGAAAAAGCAGCTCGATGCATCCCTGGAGGTTAACTGCAGGACACATATCAATGAACTCTGAGATGCTTCTGGGATAATTCAAGTACAAGCTGGATGCAACTAAGGGCTCTGTCACATGGGCAGCAGTGCTTACTCTCTCGTGAAAGCATTGATTGGTCGCTTTTCAGAGGGCGGTATAGCAGTGACTTGCAGTCATTCAGGAGGCGATACTGTGTCCTGTTTCTTTTTTTGAATCCTAAGGGAGACTTTGTATTAAAATAATGAACCACAACCGTTATCCAAGCGTTTGGCTCACCATTGTGGTGCGCTCCCATTGACCCAATTAATTGACCTTAATTTAATAGGCCTTGCTGCTTGTCAAACTCTGCAGGCCAAGTTAAAATAGTTTCTGCTGTGGCAGGCATACAGCTATGTCAGGCTGTAATGTTAGAATTTAGGTGTGGAGCTGGTGGGTAGTAAAACTGTGGCTCAGCTCCCTGTTTTTACTGTAACAGCTCCCTGGACAAAGAGGAAAGCAAGGAGTCCCAGGGGGATCAACTATTATGTTCCCAATAAAAAGATGGCATGAAGAACACCGTGTGTCACAGTAGTGTCTTCTGCCCCCCCGTAGAGTCCTGTACCCCCCCAAAACAGTGTCCTCTGCTGCGGTTCACATCCCCCCATAATGTACTGTCCTCTACCCCCCCCATAGCAATGTCCTGCCCCCCACAAAGTGTCCTCTGCCTCCCCCACCTCCCACAGTAGTGTTTAGTACCCTTCCAACGCAGTGTCCTCTGCCCCCTTCACATCACCCCCACCCCACTGCAGTGCTCTCTGCATCCTATCTCCCCCAGTAATGTCCTGTACCCCCCCCCTAAAAAAGCAGTCCTCTGCCCCCCTTCACATTACCCTCCCTCTCTTTAGTGTGTTCTACCCCCCCCCCCCCCCATAGCAATCTCCTGCCCACCCACAAAGTGTCCCCTGCCTCCCGAAAGCAGTGTCCTCCCCATCCCCAAAGCAGTGACCTCTGTCCCTTTCTTATCACAATTCACCACCCCCCCTGTAGTGTCATCTCTTCACCCCCCCCCCCCCCCCAACAGTGTCTCCTCTGTCCCCTTCACAGCACCCCCCCCAAACCCAGCGCTGTGCAGATAGAACTTCCCACCTGCAAACCGTGTACGGCAGAGTGGAGATCAGTAGACCGCATAGTGCTGGGTCGAAGGCGGGAGTGGGAGCTACTGGAGTTCATAATAACAAGCTGGTGATTGGTTGCTACAACCGCTTAGCAACCAATCACTGAGCAGCTCCCGTCCCCGCCCACCATGAAGCACTATGCTGCCTCCAGGTCACCTCTCTGCTGTCCCATATGTGTGTTGATAAACACAAAAACAGATTCCTCCACCCACACAAATAAGATGAATGAAGGTCATTGAAAAGAAAAAGTAGGAAAAGAGAGAGATGGTTTAACCTTAGACAGTAAGAGCTGTGAAAATGTGAAATGGTTTCCCTCGGCTACTAGTTCTGGACAGATCAATTGATTGATTTTGCAAAAAAAAACTTGAATGCATTCCTAAATGCACAGAATGTATTACTAGATATTAAAACGTATGAGTAATAACACCAGAGATTATTGATCCAGAGAACATCCGATTGCATTCTCACAGATCAGATGGAATTTCTTTGAATTGGATTGTGTTTTTGTTTGCATTCATATCGGATGCACCGCATCTTACTCGGGCCGCCACTGGAGTAACACAGTCTCTATTGAGAGGGAGAGCGTCCCCAGTCAGCTCCTGCGGGTGATTCCACCCCCCCTCCTTCTGCTCGCTGACACTGCATAATGCGAGCGCTCACACAACCACGGCCGCCCGATCTGCTCCTTCCCCTGCATCCTCATTGGCAGGGAGAAGAGCGAGTTGCAGGAAGGACTCCACCAGGACTCTCAGTTACTGAAAAAACTCCTTAGGACAGGTGAAACAAGCCTGTAAATTCCAAGAGATGCCAGACCAGAGCTGTCAATAGCAGGGGCAGGACAGCAAGAGGAGGCTGGGGAACCTTACAGTGGCAGAACACCAGGGCCGATGGCAAGACAACCTTTGCAACCCCGATAGATCTCCCACTGCTTTGGACCCTTATATTTTCTTGGTATGCTGGTGACGTATATCTCTTGTTTTCTGCCACCCTGGGGGGGGCCCAATACAGTAGGAAGGGAGCTCACTGCAGAACATGTGAAAGGGCCCGTTGTGGGGTCGTAGTAAGGGGCCCCAGGATAGATTTTATATATATATATATATATATATATATATATATATATATATATATATATATATATATATATATATGTATATGTATGTGTGTGTGTGTGTGTGTGTATATATATAATTGCATTTTATAGTCGCCCCCCTATTTTTGTCCCTGTCCCCCCATGTGCCCCCCCTAAATATGAAAGCTGGAGACTCCACTGACTGTGGCTATAAGGTTCTGTATATGAAAGTTTTACATTCATATTTTTTTTATTTTTTTCTATTGGTTGAAATTGATGGCTTTGTGTCCCTTTTTTTTTTTTTTTTTCAACCTATGTAGCTTACTATTTCAAGTTAACGTTTGTATTATGTAGTTGCTATTGTTGATCTTCTTATTAATAATATAATTCAAACTGTGCAAGGAAAAAACATTTATTAAACAAAAGTATCCTCAGCAAGTTCTTAACGGGAACAATCTGAACTTTATACAGTGTTGTTGTTTCATTCATAATTACAGCATAATTATAGAACAATCCTATTCAGTCTTATCCAGAACTGGAAAACAAAAAGATCATGTTCCTGGGAGAATGGGCCCATTATCTTTCGTATCAGACTCTGCAGTGTTCATGCAGTAATATATGTATATTTCATGGAACGGGTTTATAAGGAGCTGCCAGCTCCCTGAAATGACAGTGAATTAAGCCATAAGTGAGCAATGTTTCAGGGAAACTCTGTTTCAAGATATGACCTTGAACTATTGGTTATGAATGGCTGACTAAATTGTAACAGCACAAGTGCCTTGATGAAGGGAGCCCTGCTTGGCCTTGAACCATCGTATTTCTTTATATGGAGTCCTCAGGAAAAGGGGAACTTTGCAGTAAGCTGGCCTTGACCCCTTTACAATAATTGCAGTGTTTTTTTTTAATTTTTAGGGAGGTGGGGGCATTTTCAGTTTTTTTTTTTTTTGTCCCCATCGTTCTATTGCCATTCTCACCTAGGAGAGAATGAGGTGTTCTGCTTCCGCAGCCCCCTGGGAGACCCCTGTCATATATCCCAGGAGGCTGCAGGAGCCCATTCAGAGTGGCCGAGGAATGGAGCTGCCCTACATCATCGGAGGTCTGCCTGAACCTGGATGAGGCAGCCAGCCGAAAAAGACCAAGAGGGACGGGACACAGGCTGTGGCTCCCAATCTGCTTGGCTGGTGAGTTTAGCAGGTAAGGGGGATAGGGGAGAAAAAATGTAGGGGTGTGGGGGAGTGGGAATGAAGTTTTTTTTAAAGCATATTTTCACTTTTGCAGTCACATTTTAGAAATCCCCACTGCATGTTTGTGTTCCCATTCACACAGCATGCCTAATTTTTTTTTTTTTTTTTTTTTTAAATATTCCTTCCCTCATAGATATTTCCAAGGAGGAGGTATCACAGCTGACTGCAAGGCTTAAGCCGGCTATAGTGAATTTCTTTCCGGCTGCAGCCAGAGAGAAAATGACTTGATTTTCCCCCCCTCAACACAGACCCCATCAACTTGGGTACAATAAGCCTGTCCTTACATGGTTCGAATCTGGGCCATCTATGGCTGGCTTTATTGAACAATGTTATGCCTCATACACATGATCGCACACTCCGACATCAAAATCCATCGGATTTTTTTCCGATGGATGTAGGCTCAAACTTGTCTTGCATACACACGGTCACACAAAGTTGGTCGGAAATTCCGTACAACACGTACGACGAGCCGAGAAAATGAAGTTCAATAGCCAGTGCGGCTCTTCTGCTTGATTTTGAGCATGCGTGGAACTTTGTGCGTCGGAATTGTCTACATGCGATCGGAATTTACGGGAACTGATTTTGTTGTCGGAAAATTTTAGATCCAGCTCTCAAACTTTTTTGTCCGATGGAGCCTACACACGGTCAGAATTTCCAACAACAAGCTACGATCGCACATTTTCCGTCGGAAAGTCCGATCGTGTGTACAGGGCATAAGAGTCAGCCTGTCCTAATAACCATACAGTGCAAGAAGCCCATTCTCTACACCTTTAAAGCCAGAACAAATAAGGGTAGCCTCCAAAATTAGTAATAATGAGTAGCGTGTGTAGGGAGAAAGGAGTTGTAGCATCATCCAAAACCTTTAGAGATAAAGGAATCGGGAGCCTGGTCCCCAACCAGGTCTCCCCAAAAAAAGGGAGGGGCAAATGGACTATCTCGGTACAATGTAATAAGGGTAAATTCATATATATGAACAAATGTATAAAATAGTACAAAAGTTTATTAATACATAACACATAACGAAAAAAACAGTTACAGGTTAAAAGCATAGGTAACAATCCATGTATATCACCAAGATAATAGTCCCCAAACGGGGAACAGTGGGATAGTTGATCACGGATAACATCTCAACTAGTTTCGTTGGCTAAAGCTGCTTCATCAGGACGATATCTGTAATTTGATTAACAAATAATGACAATATAATTAGTCACAGACATAAATAGTAACAATATTTAAAGCAATATATCGGTCAAACAATATGCTTATATTGTACAGGGGCAAAAGCGAAACTGCTTACCCACATCCCGGCAAGCACACGGCACAAGGCGTCACCAAGTGAAGGGAGTCTCCCAAGGCGACTGGGGGGGACTAACAAATCAATAGGCTGGAGTCTGGATGGAATAAGGTAGATGAAATGGGTAAACCATCTATTTAGAAAGGAATCTCGGGTGAGGGGAAGTGAGGATGTGACTGGAGTGATTGAAATTGGATGAAGAACTGCAAGTGAAAGAATCTAATGATGAGGGTGTGGGGGATGATGGACAGTGATTGATGAAGTGAATCAAAAACCTTTAAAGCCAGCCATAGACAGTTTGAATCTCGGCCAGTTCAGAAGGGACCAGCCGACACTGTGTTGATGGAGGAATCAAGCAAATGGTTGTAGGAAAGAAAAGTGCACTGTCTATGGCTGGCTTTACCCTTTGTTACTTATGAAAGTGGATAGATAGTGTTGAAGTCTGGGATTGTTCTATTGGCATTGCTGTCCTGTAATATAATGATGTTTGTACAGGTTGTCTAGTTACTGGTCTGGCACCTTCTACACCCAGAAGATTCCCACAGTTTCCTTGGTTTGTAGCACCAAACATCAATTCTAAGATTGAAGCGCTACACCACAGATTACTACAGATAAATACAAATACAATTTTGATCCAGTAAACGGTCAGAAAATCAAAAAGATGAAGCCAATGCACTGGGGGGGGGGGGGGTCCAAAAAAACTCCTTTCATCTTGAAGGGCTTGAAATTTTAAAACATGTATATGGAGCTAATTAAGGGTAAAATGTCAATGGTATTTTTACCAGTTTGGTCTCATCAGCTACTGATTTGGCGGCAAACTTCGGACCCAGAGCTGCAAGACCATGCTAACCACTGAGGCACTATGCTGTCTATGTGGCTGGAAGTGGAAAGGGGAATAGAAGAAAGCAGAAAGCTAGGCAACAGCAGGAATAAGAGTTCCCCTACAGTGTCTAGAAGTAATATCAGATTTCTTCCAGCTGGTAAAGAAGATGACGCTCCTACTACCAGTATACGCCAATACATCCACCTTTTATGGAAGCTGAAAAGTGCAGTAATTCTTAGCAGCCAATCATAACTTATTGTTCAATAGTTGCACTTCAGTAACCAATAATCTGATTAGGTACCATTATTTACAGCATATTGCTGTAATGAGCAAGCCATAATACAATAAAAATAACAAGTGAAGGTGTGATAGTTTAAAGAGGAGCTTCAGTCGTTTTTGTGTTCATTAAAAGGCAGCAGCTACAAAAACTGTAGCTGCTGACTTTTAATAAACGGACACTCACCTGTCCCAGGATCCAGCAATGTGCTCACCCAAGCCATTCCTTCTCCCAGTCTTCCCTCCCCCGCATTTCAATTGTGGGCAGCCAGCTGTGACAGCTTCACAGCCGGTTGCCCTCTGCGCATGCGCAAGTCACACTTCGCCTCCTGAATGGTCCAGCAATATCCTGGGACCTGTGACATGTCCTAGAAGACTGCAAGGGAGGGGGAGAGAACTTCGGTTCACATCACCTAGGCGATCTGAGTGGAAGTGGGAGCGAGTACCTGTCAAAACTAGGTACCCGCTCCCCCCCCCAAAAAATGACATGCCAAATGTGGCAGGGGAGGAGTACTTAAAGTGGGACTACCTCTTTTTAGTGGAGCTCCTCTTTAATTATAATTAAAGAAGTATGGCCAAAGCTATTTTGGCTGTACTTCTATAGATCACAGTTCGTTCTGCACTCCTGTGACCTGCTTTCAGCCGACAGCGGGTTAAAGCCTGCTGTCGGCTGATGTTACAGAGCCGGTCCAGGCTTGGGAAAGATCCTGACCATTTCAGTAATTTTTCTTTTTGGGATTATTAAAGTATTCTGAATCTGAGTATAGTCCGTATTCTCGAACTTCTTTTTTAAAAGTTAAAACCTCCTTTTTTTTTTTTTTTTTTTAGATAAAATGGAGAGGGATTAAAACTTGTCAGTTGTTTTTATTGCTGTCTGTGCCCCCAACAGTGAAAGGTTCCAAACTTTCAGTTGTCAACACAACAGGAATAGTGGTGAAATCTTCCAATGGGGACACTAGTTTGGTGACAACCAGAAATTCCCTCACTTTGAAAGATTTCCTCTAATTTCCTGTTTGG
Organism: Aquarana catesbeiana; assembly: GCF_042186555.1. Lineage (NCBI taxonomy): Eukaryota > Metazoa > Chordata > Amphibia > Anura > Ranidae > Aquarana > Aquarana catesbeiana. Next base: position 59,293,389 of record NC_133334.1, on the reverse strand, counting down.
GCTATGGGACAGGAAGTGAAGGGAAATCTCCCACACAGATGGCAAAAAACTGACAGGGGTAATAACCCTCCCTTACTCTATCCAAAATGGGAAAAAAAAGGTTTAGCTTTTGTTCCCCTTTAGCGTAAGAGGGATGGTGCAGTTTACGCTCTACAGTTTTGAACCTGACCTATTTTTTTTTTTTTTACAGTTGGAGACCTCGACTCCCTCCAGTGTCTTTGATCTTTGTCCTGTCTTATTAAATGCTGTTTGTAATGTTCTGTCCCCTTCTATTTTCAGATTCTCTGTGTTATGTAACCAGCTGGCTTGAGGAAACAGCCAGTGACCTGTACTCCAAGGATTCTGATGGAGCTTCTTCTGAATCCTTATGTTCTGTCTCTGTGTTAAATCATGCCTACCTGAAGCTTCTCACGTGGGATCATGAACAGAGACCTTTCCCAGAGGTACAAATTACTTACCAATGCTTGCAGACAGATTGCATACTATTTGGGGAAAAGGAGTCAGGGATTATTAGGATTTCTATAACATGGTGACATGGTACACTATACTACCAAAAGTATTGGAATGCCTGCCTTTACACACAAACTTTAATGGCATCCCAGTCTTAGTCCGTAGGGTTCAATATTGAGTTGGCCCACCCTTTGCAGCTATAACAGCTTCAACTCTTCTTCAACTCTTTTGGACAGCCTTCCCAGAAGAGTTGAAGCTGTTATAGCTGCAAAGGGTGGGCCAACTCAATATTGAACCCTACGGACTAAGACTGGGATGCCATTAAAGTTCATGTGTGTGTAAAGGCAGGCATCCCAATACTTTTGGTAATATAGTGTGTTTTTAATGGACGTTGCAACCGTCACTGCTAATATTTACCAGGGATCCTTAACCCCTTGCTTCTAACAGCCCTTTAAATGGATCTGATCCTAACGCCTAGAGGTTGGAGATCCTGATTATGTAATCACTGTGATTGGCTGTCACAGTAGCCACATGAGTGTCACTGGAGTTAAGGCCCACCCACTGTGCTGCCCCATGAATATTTTATGCCGACAGCAACCTCTGCTGATTAACATACAAAAGGTGCTGTTGCTAACCTCCTTCTGGAAATGTTTGTTGCATGGCTGTGATGTTGACCTCTTGTTTTCAGTACTTTTGGGGTCTATGCACACTGGCTTAAAGAAAAATACCAGTTATATTGTTTTTGCGCCAGCGTTTAGAGGCTTCTAGCAGCATTTAGGAGCGTTCGCTTTTATGAGAGTTTTTTTATACAACCAAACTTTAGAGGGGAAAAAAAATCCGGGCATCGACATTTAGTATTTTTTTTTATTCTAGAAAAATGCTCTTAAAAATGCAAACCAAAGGTTTTTTTGTTTTTTTTTCTGCCTCTAAATGCTGAGCTTAAAGTGGTTGTAAAGTCAGTGAGTATCATTACAGCCAGCCCCTCTGTTATAACAAGGTATAATACATAGGGGGTTATTTACAAAAGGCTAATCCACTTTGCACTACAAGTGCAAAGTGCGCTTGAAATTGCACTGAAAGTGCATTTGGAAGTGCAGTCACTGTAGATCCGAGGGGGACATGCAAGGAAAAAAAAAACAGCATTTTAGCTTGCACTTGGATGATAAAATCAGCAGAGCTTCCCCTAATTTCAGATCTACCCCTCAGATTTACAGCGACTGCACTTCCAAGTGCGCTTTCAGTGCAATTTCAAGTGCACTTTGCACTTATAGTTTGCACTTGTAGTGCAAACTGGATTTGCCTTTTGTAAATAACCCCCACAATGTTACTGTTTTTTTTTTTTTTTTTTCTTTTTTTAAATCATGCTGCTAAATACCTTATTTCAGAGCGCTGCTGTGCGGTCACGTGACCTTCCACCACTTTCCTCTCTCGATCTCAGGACTACAGCAGAAGGGGTGGAGATTTTCCCTCTGACATCAGCCAGGAGGTCTTATATTTTTTTTTTTTTTTGGCTTACAACCTCTTTTAAAAAAATGCCTCTAGACTACCTAATATGCATGGACGCATAGGGTAACATTTGCTGCTTCTAGTGGCATAAAAAAAAAATGCTTTATTTATATAAAAAAAGGCCTCATAGGAGCAGTGTTTTTTTTTTTTTTTTTTTTTTTTTTTTTTTTTTAGCCAGTGTGAATGGACCCTTAGAGGTATAGAAATAGTAGGCTATATTCACATGGGATTCATATGGGATGCAGATAGGTGGCTTCATTCAGAGGTGGGTAAATGCCAACCGTGGACACAGCAACACACTGGACACTGGTTGGAGGATATATTCGCTCAGATGAGCGGTACATGTGAACAAACGGCAGTACTGGCCAATGATTTGTACATATTACAAATTTAACAACTGCTGCTGGTTGCACACAGTATGTTCAGACCACTGACCGTGTTCAGAATCTACTGATTTTGCCAGCGGGCACCCTCTACTTCAGTTTTTCGCATGCCCTGCATTTTATACACACTACTGCCCACTAGCAATTAATTTTTAGCAATTTTAATTTTTAGCTCCGCTTTAAAGTGGCCCTGTCATTCGTGTCAGCAAAGTAAATGAAACCAATTCTGTAAAAGAACTAGACATATGCTCCTATGTCTGACACAGATCAGCCCATGCTGCAGCTTTTCACATTGTGATTCACTACAAAGTTATAATGCACAGTCTGATCACCAGTGGAGAGGAGATTGAGGAAATGCTACCTCCTGCCTGCAGCAGGCTGAAGACATCCTATCCGCCTAGGCAAATTCTTTTCACTGTAGCTCAAGGATTGATTTTGAATGTTATTAGGTACAGATTTTGTGGGTGACTATACTCCTTTTGTAAATTGTGACATGTTGGAAATGAGTTTATTAAAATTTGTAAAAAAGCTGAAAGGTCGACTTTAAGCTAAAGTAAGATATTATTTCTTGATTATGATGTTTCTGGAAGGACCTCTAGGTCCCTAGTTACTTGCTTTAATTTTTGGAGTGACATGTTTCCTCCCCATAGACTGTTGTGATGGACCAGATCCGATTTCAGGAGATGAAGCTGGAATTGTTGCAGCTCACCTTGCTGGGGACTTTGCTGGTTATAACACAGAACTCTGCTGGTCCAGTCGTCTCGGCCCTTCCAGGTTTTACAGAGCAGATGAAGAGTCTTATCAGGCTTTTGCTAGAGGGAGTGGGAACTCCGTAAGTACACTTATCAATTTATTGGGATTTAAAAAAATAATTTGGATGGAATGAGCATTGCAGAGGCATTCCTATGGCAGATAACAGGGGCGGCCCATCCATTAAGGGCGCACGGGCGTGTGTCCATTCACATACACAGCATGGCCCGGCCCTGCCCTCTCTTCATTGGCTGTGATTGACAGTAGCGGGAGCCAATGGCTCTTGTGGCTGTCTCAGCCAATGAGGAGGAGGAGGCAGAGGAGAGCTGCTGTTCTTGTGCACTTTGCTGGATTGGAAGGGGGCTCAGGTAAGTATTAAGGGGAGCTGCACACTGAAGTTTTTTTACCTTTATACATAGAATGCATGAAGGTAAAAAACCTTGAGCCTTTATAACCACTTTAAGAGCACTTTGAGAGGCTGGGCAGCACTGTGAATGCTGAGGGTTCTTGGGGAGCCTGGGGCACTGTGGGACGCACGATAGGAGCTGGGAGGCACTGTGAAAGGTAAATCAATGTATACACTGACAGTTACTTTTTCATTCAACCAGCTGCTTGATAGATCCCCGCATCCACATAAGCGATGTGGATGCAGGGATCTCCCTGGCCATTGGCCGCAAGCTCTGATAGAAGGCTAGTTTTCCAGCAGGACTTCTGTTGAATAGACAGGGGTACACAAGTATCTAAACTTGTCTAATTTCTGCTTAACTAGCTGAATTTTGATACAAGTATACTCAGCTTTAGGGATCTGCAGCTGGCTGGAGGCCTAGGCTATGGGGGACTGGGCCAAGGCCTGGTGGTTGAGAACCACAGGGCTAGTGAGTTCATGATATCCACTAATATGGTAATTATTAACAAGTATTTTCTTCTCTGCCCAGAGGTGTGAGTACAGATGACGTTCTTGCCACAATCGGTGAGAAGATCAGTGTGGAAGTGGCCAGATGCCTGAGTCAGCATGGATCCACTCCCTTCTCTCCAGAGAGAGAGGAATCTCTTAAAGGACAGATTCGGACTGCCGCATCTCCATCCAATAAGATATATCAATTGATAGGTAATTTGTTTGGTTTTACAATCATCAGAATAAATACATGATCTCTTTTGTTGGATTATTTCAGAAGTGACAGAATGCTTTGCATGTCCTGGCGCTCTTCCTATGGCATAGGAGAGAACAATTTTAAAAAGGAATCTGTTCAGTATGTGTACAATACTTGCAAAGCTTCTGTGTAAACTTGAAAGGTCTATGCAGCAAACATTGTATATTATTATTCACTATAATCTAGCACGATGGTCCTTCTAGATGGCAATATAATCTTGACAATCATTGTCCATCTTCTCTATTATACTCTAACAAATGCTCTTATTACAGCCTGTACCCACATGAGAGAGATATTGCTTTCTTCCTGTCTTGGTGACCACACAGGAAGTGAGGGAAAATCCAGCAGATAACTCTTATCATATGTTATCCAGAACTTAAAGGGCGAAAAAAAAAAAAAAAAGCTTGGCTGTATTTGAACTTTAGTAGTGAGATGCCCCCTCCTCCAGGCAATCCATGTGATGGATATTTACATATTACATATTTATATCTAAATCAGCGTTTCAGATGTGTTTGGCATCTTGTGACCTGCGAGTCATCTCCTCCTATTTATTATATCATTATTTCTTCTTTCAGAATCGAGGATTGAGTCATTTTTGTTGAGCTACCTATCCACCGCTAACCAGAGATCCAGCCCTGCCCTGCCTGGTGGCCTCGGCCCCATACAGAAAGAACTGGAAGAACTGGCTGTGAAATTTGCGCGTCTTGTCAACTATAACAAAATGGTGTTCAGTCCTTACTATGACTCAATCCTGACCAAAATCCTGAACAAACAAGAAGCACAGCCTTGAGTTGGCAATCAATATATTGACCACGAAGAAGATGTACCGTCACCTCTGCTTTACATTAAATAGCTTTCAGATGCAATGTTCTATACCTGACTGACAGCAAACACATTAATCTCCCAGACAGAATATTAGGAATGCCAAATAAATATTTAATTCCTGTCTACAGGAAATTTCACTTCTGTAAAAAGTCACGAGAGATGACCTTCCCAGTTGAGGAATTTAATTGGCTGAATCTGGAAAAGCATATGAGTTCCATAGTGGGAATTTGAGATTCTGACCGATGTTTGTTTTATAAGGGCAGAGATTCCACAGTTCTCAGGAAGACTATGTATTGCCACTAGTGATGAGCTAAGATCTAGGCTGAATCCCTGGAAAACTGTCATATGATAGCAGGCTGCTGCTCCAATTATCTGGGACTTGTGAATTCCCCACCCTGCAACCACACATAACCGGGGCCATGACCACATGGACAATGATTGAGACAGCAGCCTGCTATCATGTGAAAGTTTCCTGTGAGTTTGGCCTGAACTTTAACTCCTCACTAATTGCCACTACACTTCATAGATTTCTTTTCATAGCTAACTTGTCTCTTGAAACAGGTGCAGTTCAGCTGTGCATGCTTCACTTTGGCGTTATAACTCAGGCGCACTCATAAAACAGTGATTTGACTGTAAACATGAAACATTCTTCCCCTGATCTACATGTTATGTCCTTATTGGGCAAGAAAGCCTTGTTTAATGATTGCTGTTCTCTTAAAGCCTAACTCCAGGTTTACTTTTACTTTAAATAGTTTGGGCCAAGCTGTCCCAAATAAAGTATTTCCTTTTTTAGCTGCTGTCAGCATGGTATATAAACTATATTTAGCATTAGCTACATATAGTATGCAGCGCTGTGTTCAGGGACTTCCGTCTGCTGCCAGAATAAAGATGAGATGGGCTGAGTGCTGCTCGGCTATTCTTGTAGTCTTGTATGTTTATCATTGAATGCAAGGCTTCCTCTGATGTTACATTCTCCACCTTGGTCCTCAATCGGAGGAAGCCTTTATTCCTTAATAAAAATGCAAAGTATCCTGTGAATGGCTGAGCAGGACTCAGCCCGACTCAGCTTTGTTTGGGCAGCTTGGCCCAAACAAACTATTTACAGTGAAAGTAAGCTTCATGTTAGGCTTTAACATTAGGTGGTGTCTGGTCATGCTCCCTCCTACCTGCAAAATAGCCATAAACAACTATGCTCATATAATGGGAAACTACTTGTAGCATCTTCTGCCCCCATGTGTAACAGCATGTCGACAGATTACACTGTAACAAATCTTAGGCTTGGTTCACACTTGTGCGACCTGCATTCTGTGTGTAAGGCAGTCCATGCATTGCAGATTGCAGATTGCAAATGCGGGGAAAAAAAAAGTCCAACTCCCTTTCTTTTTTTGTTTTTTTTTTGTTTCAAAATTGCACTGCACTAAGAGCAGCACGTTTAGCCTGTGGGTCGGGAATGCCAAACCAGTTTTCTGAGTTTTGTAGAGTGTTGAACCATTAGTTTGGTTTTACCTGATATCCAGGGCTCCATTAAGCTGACCATACACCAGTAGACGATTGTTCGGAAATGTACATTTTTGGAATGCTTGTTAGATTTTCTGTTGTTTAGTGAGGTCAAATAGACAATCTTTTTTGAGAGTATTGAGAACATTTAAACGATGGAAATTTTTTCTTCTCAGAGCAAAAGAAAAGAAATTCCAACTGGGAATGTGAATTACATTCAGGAAAAATCGTACCTATTATAATGAACATCTGTCTTTGCCATCATGATTCTGGCAGTGAACACTGGGGTTAATTTGATTTGGTAAAGGTAAACAGTCTGTGCACTGCAAGTACAATTGCTCTAGATCTGAGGGGAACATGCAAGGAAAATAAAAAAACATTGATTTTGCTTGCACATATTGGATGATAGAAATCAGCAGAGCTTCCCCTCAGATCTAAAGCAACTTCTTTTGCAGTGCACCTCTAGTGCATAGTATTATCTTTAGTAAATCAACCTCATGGTCCTATCCCTGAAGGAAGCCCAAAACATATTGTTACGGTAGCCCTTCACAGCTCAAAATTTTAGCCGTGGGAGTCCTTGTTGGCTCCGGTGTTAATTTCATCGACTAAAACATTTTAGTCAACTAAAATGAATATTATTTTAGTCAACTAAAATATGACTAAAACTAAAACAACTGAGATGACTAAAATATCACTAAAACCAAAATGGCATTTTAGTCAAGACTAAAATGGGACTAAAACTAAAATGCCATTTTAGTCAAAAGACAGACTAAAACTAAAATGAAATTTGACTTCAAAATTAACACTGGTCTGTAGTGCATGTTCATACCTCAATAGCATAATAAATAACATATTAGATTTTTCACTCCAGCAGTATATAATGAGTTTGGAAATTTGTAGAGAACTGTTAACTAATGCATTACAATTTAATCACACCCATTAGATTTTAGGCCTCTAAAATGAGTTTGTCGACTTAAATATACTGGAGATTTAGTCGACTAAATACGACTAAAACTAAAACAATTGCAGAAGACTAAAATGGGACTGAAACTAAAATGCCATTTTAGTCCTAAGACTAAAACTAAATCGAAATTTGCTGCCGAAATTAACACTGGTTGGCACCCCCCGAGTTAACAAAAATTGATTTAAAAATCCATTGAGTTGGGTGGAAAACTGTAACTGCATCTTATTAGACGCAGTCACTATTCAGGTATTACACAATACAATTCACATACAATAGCTGGCAGTGTAGATATCTTTATCCACACATGGATGGAGGAACCTATTTTTTTTTTTCTTGTTCAGCCCGCAGGCTGAAAGAGAGAAATCTTCAGGGTTGATTTAGAAAGAATTTGCATAGCCTTTCACCCAGTAAAGGTGCATGTACATGTTATTTGTGAACGGGGCAAAAAGAAGTGATGTTAGCCTATATCCTGTGCTTTTTGATTGTAAATTGTTGATTTTAATTGGAAAATACTGCATTTGGCCACTATCAGGAGAATAGGAATTTCCTATAATATTTAGCTCCATCTAGTGGACACATTTTGGTATTTTCTGTTTAAAATTTAGTGATTTACAGTCAAAAAGCACAGGATATACTGTAGTCTTGTTTTTTTTTTTTTGTTTTTTTTTTCTTCATTCCGTGGGAATGGAGAATGTACATCTACTGTAACTGCAAGAATGGTCATGCAAGTGTGTATAGCTAGCCTTACACTAGTGTTTTGGTTAGAGAGTAGCAGGTCTAGGAATAAGATTACTTTTGTGTTAAGGTCATCGCTGAAGTCCTATGACAGAGGAACTGTCTTCAGTTTCAATATAAGATAGTAGTGATGTGTCTTCTTGCCCCTGTTTCAATAGGCATCTTAGCTGTAAGGAAGAGAAATTTATTGCTGACTATATTGAACCCTTTATAGGATGTGAGATCATGCTGTAAGTCCTACTAATTTCCTCTATAGCTATAGGGTAGTAGTTGCTAAACAGAAGTCGCACAGCAATCCAGAGAATATCTATAATACAGAAGTCCTAATTTTCAGTTGTCCAACAGAAATCAATTCTGTGTTTGGTTTATTCTTCTGGAAAATATATAAAACAAATGTGATAAAGAATGTATCCCATATATAAATACTAATACTGACTTCCTATTTTTCTAGACTAGATCTGCAGCAAAAATGTTTTGTGGCATTTACCGAATTTTCAATTCATGTTTGATGTAAAGCACCTACATAACATGACATACTTTATAGAAGTGGGAAAGCTTTCTTTCAGCAGGGTGCATCCTTGCTATCATTCTGCCGTTGGCGTAGGCCCTTGTGTTCCCTCCTATCTACTGAGCATGTGCAGCAGTTCCATGGAAGTATATTAGAATACTCTAACATAACTTCAAATCTTTACATAAAAGTTAACCATGCCTTTTTAATAAAGCAAAGGTCATTCTTCCAGTGCTAGCTATTACAGGAAATGTTTAAGTTTATTTAAAAATACTTTTATATTTGTGTTTAAAAGAAAACAATTTGAGGCAGTATTAAATTCAAAGAAGAGACCCTGGAGGCCTGTGAGAATATAGATTGTTTTGTATTGTTGCTATAAAGTTTTTAAATGGAAGTTGCAATTGAAAAAAATCTTTAAGCTCTGTAGGATCTTGGAAACTGACATGTGGTGGGTACAGCCGTTAATGGGCTGATGGAGTCAGGGGGGCCCAAGCATGACTGCCCTGTCCTCTTATCTGTGCTCACACTACATTCCATCCAGAATAAAGCACCTTTTCTCCTATCTCTATACTGTTTGAGCCTCCAGTACTTTTTTAAAGAGATAGATATACACACACGCTGGTCATAACAGACACTGTAGGTTTGATTTACTAAAACTAGAGAGTGCAAAATTTTGGTGTAGCTGTGCATGGTAGCCAATCAACTTCTAACTTTAGCATGTTCAGTTAAGCTTTGACAATAAAAAAAAAAATTGGAGGCGGATTGGTTTTTATGCACAGCTGCACCAGTTTTGGGCTGGGTTTACATATGTGCCAATTGGATGCGATTTCCACCACATCCAATTTGCATGACATGTGAGTGTGACCGGCTCTCAATGGAGCTGGTTCACAAATGTCTGAGGCAGCTGTGGTGCAATTTCCAAAAGGGTCCTGTGCGTTTTTTGGTCTGGTTCAGGTGCAAATTCAGGCAAAAATTCAGACCTGAATTGCACCAGAACCGGTGAACAGAAACACACCGGACCCAAGGCTGGAAACCGCTGCCGCGTGTAGGGTATGTGAACCCAGCCTAAGTAAATCATCCCCACTGTGTCCCAGGTCTCTTGGCTGTCCTGATGGCAATAGCACCGGAACTATGCAGGCTCTGTCTGGCAAAAGATCTCTGTGCCCAATCCTGCACTAGGCCAGGCCAGTGGGATCCAGGATGTCTGGAGGGTATGCATACCTGGCTGCATAACTAGGTGATTGCAATTCCAAAATTAACATTTCTACCATTCATATCCTCCTGGTCAGTGTTGGCTGGCAACTGAACAGTTAACACTGTTACATTTTGAAGAAGGCAGAAAGCAGTGTGAAGGAGAACATCATTTGCATCCCTCTAGGTCAGCTTGCTGCCATTCAACTAATGCAGAAGAATAGATCTAAGCCTGCACATTGGAAGGGATGCTGTGGTGTTGGGTCAAATTATATTTTATATGCTAAGGTGTGTTGAAAGTGCCCATTTTTTAAAATGTATCATTTGAAGGGCTAAAGGAGACAGTAAATAAATTGAATACTGACCTTTCCGGAATCTTCCTTTCCTGGTGCCTATCCATGGCAGCATACACATGGTTGAGTACTCTGCCCCCAACCAACCCACAGGACCAATTTTAACTCTATAAAAGAAAGAGTCAGCCCCCCAATAGCCATTCTTGTAACTAGACTCAAACATTTAAGGATTATAGAAAGAGAGGACGTATGCTGCCATGGATAGGCACCAGGAAAGGAAAATTGCGAAAAGGTAAGTATTCAATTTTCCGTTTTCCTGATGCTTTCATGGCAGCATACACATGGTCAATAACTCGCTCACAGGGAGGGTTGCTGTAAAAACATTTGAATTACAGAGCAGACAACTGCAAAGCTTTTTCCCCCGAAGTCGCGAGAAGTAAGCATGGCTGGATCTAGACTATAGTGGGTCATGAATGTGGTGAAAGATGACCAACTTGCCGCATGACGCTGGAGAGACTCGTGCTTAAGCCGCACAGGAAGATTGCCATTCCTCGCTTAGAGAGAGCATTGATTGACTTTGGAACCAGAAGACCACTAGCTCGATATGTTCGCTGAATGAGACATACAATCCAACTTGCTATGGTTGCCTTTGATGCTGCCATTCCTCTTCTTGCACCCTTAGGGATCACAAAGAGACATTGATCTTTACGAAAAGAACGTGTTAGTTCAATGTAATGTTGGAGAATCCTTGCCACATCCAGCTTGTGCAGGTTTGATGTGCCGAATCCTCCCGAAAGCTGGGAGCACCCATTCTTGGTTCAGATGGAATACAGAGGGAACTTTTGGAACGAACTGGTGAATCGGTTAGAGGACCACCCTGTCTGTAAAAAATGTAATGTAGGGGTCCTCAGCCCCTAAGGCTTGGATCTCTGAGACCCTTCGACCAGAGGTGATGGCGATTAGAAATTATATCTTCTAGAGAGCATTCTTCCGTAGGTGCGAATGGAGGTGCTACGAGCGCACTGAGTACTAAAGGCAGATCCCACTTTGGATATAGCGACTTTCTTGGAGGTCTCAATTTAAGGACTGCCTTCAAAACATTTTCTATTAGCGGTTCTAGAGCCCATCTGATGTCTGTTAGGGCTGATAAGGCCGAGACCTGAACCTTCAGGGAGCTAAGTCCCAGGCCTAGATCTAACCCCCTTTGAAGAGACAAAAGAACTTTGTGAACCGCTGGCTTTAACGGGTTGAAATCGTTAGCTTCCGCAAACTCTGGAAATTTTTGCCAAACCTTGTAGTAAGTGCTATTGGTGGAAGCTTTTCTGGCTTGGAGCAGTGTCTGTACTACTCTGTGGGAGCAACCCAATTTTTCCAGCCTTTCCTGCTCAATTTCCAAACCCTCAAATCCAGGATTTCGGGATGTGGATGGAAGAGGTTCCCCTGGTAAAGAAGGTTGTGTGTGACCGGAAGTGTTAAGGAATTGCAAAGAGACAGCTTAGTTAAAAGAGTAAACCAGGGTCTTCTCGGCCAGTAAGGGATTACTGCTAAAATGGTTACTTGTTCTTCTGTTGAAGAAATCTCAGTATGAGAGGGATCGGAGGGAATGCATATCTTACTTGGAAGATCCATGGTTTACCAAGGGCATCCACCCCCCGCCAAATCCAGGACTGGGAACCTCGTGAAGAAGTGGGGTGTTTTGGCATTGAGAGGAGACGCGAAAAGGTCTATTTGAGGGCTACCCCATTGGAAAACCTCCTCTTTCAAGGACCATTAGTTGTTGCTGATGAATTTCCTTGATAGGCGATCTGCCAGGTGATTTTCGAGAGCTGGGATATATGATGTCCTGAGGTTGGTGAGATTCTTTTCGGGCCAGAGTATTAATGGGGTTACCTCATTGGATAATGCTGTGCATCCCTCCTTGGTTCTGGACATAGGCTACTGCCGATTTGTTGTCCATCTGTAGGAAGACATCGCCATCCAGGCTGCTCTTAACGCCAAAATTTTGGACACTATGCCCTCCGTGTCTGCTTGCCATAGCTCTCCCTACTTTGGCTATGATTAAAGGGATCTTCTCCGGAGGGAGTGACACTGCTCTCTTTGGGATATTGAACAATGCCCCAAGCTATATCATTCTTTGGGCTGGGAAAAACTGACTCTCTGGGTAGTTTATCAGCCAACTGTATTTTGTTAATGTTAAATGGAAAAAAGTTTCCGCGCTCACGGACTAACCGGTCTGCAGCCTCCCCTTAATCGCACCCCCAGAGAGGGGAGAGATATTAATAAAGAGAAGATGGGTAGGGGTAAGTGGCGCTACCTATGCCGGGGGTACCTCTTTGTAATTAACAAACCGTGCTGATGTGTTCAGAGCTTTGGAGACCACTCATATATACCTTAAAAGTGTAAATAAACCATACAAGTGTAAAAGGAAATCCCCCACCTGTTGCATGAGGAGGGGTCTTGCCAGTAGAAGCCCCCCCAGCAAGCGGTATAGGGATAATGTGGTAGACAACCTTCAAATACCAATACATAAAAAAATATAGATAAATGCTATACAGCGTCCACCAGGTGAATCAAATATATCAAATAGATCCAAAGTCCGTACTAGACCACAGTCCCATCCATTATGCAAAGTGAAAGAATGGGTTATAAATCTTGAAAGCAAATTAACATGTGATGCAAAACCAATAATGATGAACTGTGAAAATAAAGTTCCGGCATAAACAAAGTTCTTGTAAATGGTGACTTTCGTGAAGAAATTAGCTGGTATACAGTGACTTTGCAGTGCTCCCCCTCAAGGATCCCCACTCACCAGCTCCTTAAACCCCTGCAGGGGTAGTAGGCATGTAGTACCAGGCAGTGGAATGGCGTCTTAAGATCCAGTCTAGCCGTCCCCAGGTGCCTCCGCTCCAGATATGATGTAATCCGTCAATATCTTAAGCCATCCTCATGGGAAAAAAACAGGGCTCCCATAGTGTGATACGTTTAAAAAAAAAATTATTTTATTAAAAACAGCCGATATACAGCCAATAAAAACAATCTGAGCTCCCTATAAAAGAGGGGCCAGATGCTCACACTAAATACAGGAAATAGTACACGGAGGAAGCTTGTGGATAGAGACCATCAGCTGAGCGGCGTGCGCCTCAGCTGCGTTCCACGCTCGCTCCGAGTTCCGGGTGTGACGTAAGTGCGTAGCTCCGGCTTACGCGTTTCGTCATCGACAACTCTGATTCGATACCCTGCTTCAAAGCTAACTCGATATTATCCGTCCAAGCCTTTGTCACTCTGGAAACTGAAGTCAGGGCTACCGCTGGTTTACAAGCCCCTCCAGCCGCTTGATAACGGAAAATTGTATCAAATACTTACCGTAATTTTCCTTTCCTGATGCCAAACCATGGCAGCATACTAGTGATAGAGCTCCGCCTCTTGACCACTCCCTCAGGACCAGTGAATAGCATAAATGAAGGCATGGTTAGCCGCCACCCCATTCTTTGTAACAAGCTACATACCGGAACGCACATGGGTGGGCTCATATGCTGCCATGGTTTGGCGTCAGGAAAGGAAAATTACAGTAAGTATTTGATACAATTTTCCATTTTCCTGACGCCAACATGGCAGCATACTAGTGATAAATAACTAGCTGATAGGGTGGGATCTATTTGTCAAACCAATCTTCTAATTAGAATGAGACAGAGGACTGAAAAGTCCTTCCTACAAAGTCCCCTGATGACAAGGCCCCCGCATCTATTTCGTCAAGTTTGAGTAGGAATGTTGGAGCAACCATGATACCCCTGTACAGATGGGCACCTTAGATTCTCTTAAATGTGTTGGCTCTGGTAAAGTGCTCCACCGCCACTGACGGTGGCTCGCGACCTATAGTCTTATATACACAACCCAAGCCTGCTAGGATCCAGGCTGTAACCTTTTTCCCTTGATGATTGCCAGCTGGAATGACAAAAGGTTTATTTAGATGACCTGAAAGGGACAATTGTGGAGAGATACTCCTTTAAAGTTCTGAAAATGAACAGTACATGTGACTTTCCTGTGTGATGTTCTGGAAAGTTAGGCAATGTCCAGCTGTCTGTTAAATAGCAGTCTGTTGCTACGTTCAATGCAGGATAATCCACAAGATCCAACTCTACTCCTTCTGGAACGAAAGGAATATATTTTTTTACTTTGAAGCTCCAAGAGCTTGAATCTCCAATAACCTTCTGCTTAAAGTTCTTGCAATTGATACTGCCTTGTAAGTGATGGCCTGAACCAAACACTGCTCTTTTGAAACAAATAGTTAAACTGATATGAGATCCAGCAACTGCAATAGATCTTTCTTCCTTGGTGACCGACTCTTTATGACTGTCCTCAAAAGTTGTGCAAACTTGAAGATTCTTGGCCCATTCAAATGTGTTATTGCCAATATTGCCAGACTCCTCCTGTTGTTTGTGGGCAAAACTAATCACTTTGCCCAGAACCAAAATGGCACTCAGAGCTTCCGTCGGTCAGTGCTCATGTGCGGACCGGGCGCAGCCCTATGACATCATCGGGAGCGCCCTAGGCCAATAAATACGACGCTGGGCAGCCGCCCCACGCCTATAGGGAGACCCTGACACCTACTGCACGGTGCGACCCACTCCTCGTTCACCCTGAACCTACTAAAAGCCAAATAAGAAAGGAGAAGAGCAGGAACTGAATAAAACAGGTAAAGACATAGCCTAAAGAACAAGGAAGACCCTAGAAAAGGAAATGACAGGCTGGCCCCCCCAAAGTTCCTGGAACCAAGTCATGCTGCATGGCAGATTTCATTCCTAAAGAGGAAACGCTGCAGGGACCCATCAAGACCACACAGACTAGGGTCTCTCAGGCCTATTAGCGTGATGTTAGCAGCCCAAACACTGAGACTACGTACTGGGAGAGGCTTGAACCCAGCCGGTTACTGCTCAGCGGCAGGGTGGGGGACATAAGATTCCTTACTTCATCACTGGTGCGTGAAAGGTATGAGGAAAAAAAGAATGGGGTGGCGGCTAACCATGCCTTCATTTATGCTATTCTCTGGTCCTGAGGGAGTGGTCAAGAGGCGGAGTTCTATCACTAGTATGCTGCCATGTTGGCGTCAGGAAAAGCTTTTTTGAGGTCTGCGTCAATTTTACGATCGAGCACGTCTTTTAAAGAAAACTGCATCTTCTAAGGGTAGTGTCGTATTTCTTGCCAACCTTATGATAGAGGCATCTACCAATGGTAAGGAATCAAATAGCTGCGCATCTGGGACAGCTAGGGGATATAACTTGTGAAAATGGTTATAGGCGACCGGCCTTTTTTCCACCTTCTGCCATTCTTCTGTAACTACTTCCCTTATTTCTTCGATAAGCCGGAAGGTCGGTGCTTTTTTCTTTAAATGAGGAAAGTATTTCCTGGACTTGGCAGGAGGTTCCGGAACTACTTCCCATTGAATCGCATCTTTCACTGTGACTACAAAAGGTAAAATTTAACCCAAAATCAAAAGAGGAACAGTGTTCTTCTGTCATGTCTTTGTCATCATCTGAACTGTAATATGCGTTTGTTTGCTGAGCCAGGGTCTCTCCGGAAAACCCACTTGTTGAGGGAGTTGCTAAATCCTGGGATGATGCTAACTCCTGAATCGAGTCCTTTATCAGTTTTTTCATAGTGTCTATGGACTCTTGCTTTTCATTTTCCCTTATCCCCAGCTGCCTCCAAAAAAAATGAACGTGTTTCCCTTCCGCTGACCCAGCAAGTCTTGCAACCAAACAGACCCAATCTTCACCACTCACAGTGGGCTCCGTTAAAAAACCTTCAGGAACCAGGGCCCCTTTTTATCAGGGGATCCATACTCCTGGGCCTGTAAAGCACCCGCCAGGAAATATGGCTGAAAAAACCAAACACTGGATCCCGGGGTCCAGCTCTCGAAAAAGAGAAGCGTTACAGGCAAAACCTTGTTTTTTCTGACACGAGGCCCGGGTACCATTCAATTCGGCCTGGAAAAGACACTTTGAATGGCTCCGGTTGCAAGGCTTGCCCCAGCAAAGATTTCTCCAGCGGAGCTCAGCACAGCACATCTTCACTCGTGACCAACACCTAAGACACTGGCGAAAAAAATGAGGTACTCCCAGTAGGGGGAGGGGTTATATAGGGAACTAAACTTCCTGTCTAGGGTGTGCCAGTGTCCATCATCTAAAGGTGCCTATATAACCCATACAGTAATTACTGTGGCTCTGTGTCCCGTGATGTACAATAAAGAAAGAGCTGTTTGACCATAGTCTGAAGCTTCTGGAGTATATCTGGTGGGAGAAACACCCTGGCCTGCTCTGAATTGGCCCAGATGTCTGTTTGGGGCCATGGTGGACTTCTTGAGGTTCAAGACCCATCCGAAGTCCTGCTATAAGCGCATGGTGATCTGGAATCTGTCTATCAAGGCTGAGTGAGTCTCTGCTTGCAAGAGCAAGTCATACAGGTACCCGATCACGGCAAACCCCTGATGTCTCAGTAAGGCAAGGATCAGGGCCAAAACTTTGGTAAGCACCCGAGGAGAGGAAGCAAGATCTTCCAACTAGGTGGATTGGATGTCAGTCGGGTGTAAACTGACGGAGGGGGGGGGCTGGGGAATCATATAGTTAGTACATTGGCTTCTATTGAGGTCTACAGTTTTTTTTTTTTCGTTCAACCCACTAAACCGATAGTGTGTACTTGGCTTAGGCAAAGAAGTCACAGATTCTTAGGCCCAACCAATATGCCTGCACTGCAGCTGGGAAATCTAATAAATTACCTGTCATATTAATAGTTGAATTCATTTCATCTTCTCCTTTAATTCTTATAATCAAAATCACATTCCAACTCTGCATATTTTGTACATTGAGTACACTATGTCACTTATATGCAGCAACTTGTTCCTAGATAAGAACATTGTAAGTCCTGTGTGTACAATGACAGGAATGATTGGTATGTGTGCACTTCCTCTGTTATCTTTACTGCAAATCATGTAAAGGTGAAATCCAGACAAACGGCTAAGCACACAGCTGAAATACATACAGCTGCTACCTGTTAATGGAATTGTAATTATTTCCATCAATTATTGTGATGCTGACAGACAGAAAAGCCAGGCCGCTAATCTCAATTTTCTCTACTACAGTTAACCACTTCAGCCCCGGAAGGATTTACCCACTTCCTGACCAGGCCATTTTCTGCGATATTGCACTGCGTCACTTTAACGGACAATTGCGCAGTCGTGCGACACTGTACCCAAACAAAATTGATGTCCTTTTTTTCCCACAAATAAAGCTTTCTTTTGGTGGTATTTGGTCACCTCTGTGGTTTTTATTTTTTGCGCTATACACAAAAAAAAGACCGACAAGTTTGAAAAAAAAAAAGCTATTTTTTTTTACTTTTTGCTATAATAAATATCTCCAAAAAATATATAAAAAAAACAAATTTCTTCCTCAGTTTAGGCCGATATGTATTCTACATATTTTTGGTAAAAAAAAAAATTGCAATAAGCGTCTATTTATTGGTTTGCGCAAAAGTTATAGTGTCTACAAAATAGGGTATATATTTATGGCATTTTTATTATTATATTTTTATTTACTAGTAATAGCGGCGATCTGTGATTTCTATCGGGACTGCGACATTGCGGCAGACAGATCGAACACTTTTGACACTATTTTGGGACCATTTACATTTATACACCTATCAGAGCTAAAAATAGCCACTGAATACTGTGTAACTGTCACTCGCAGAGAAGGGGTTAACACTAGGGGGCGATCAAGGGGTTAAATGTGTGTCCTAGGGAGTGTTTCTAACTGTGGGGGGATGGGACTGCCTGGGGAGGTGACCGATCATTGCTTCTAAGCAGTAGGAACAACAGATCAGTCTCCTTACCCCTGACAGAACAGAGATCTGTCTGTTTACATTGACAGATCTCCATTCTGTCCTTCTCAGGAGCAATCGCAGGTATCCGGCCACGCACACTGGCTCCTACATCGCGCATGCACCACCTATACGCCTTAAAGCGCCCGCCGTACAGCTACAGCGATTTGCGCAGGAGTGCCATTCTGCCGCCGTCAATTGACGATGGGTGGTCGGCAAGTGGTTAAAGAATTATGTCTAGCAATGACTCAAGCTTACCCTCAACTACTTTTTTACCTTATACCTGTAGCGAGAGACCACTTTAATTACTTCTTGTGGTTTGTAAAATGTTTGCAGATGCAGGGCAAATTGCTGGGAGCTTAGTTTCTATTAATGTAGACATACCTCCAGAACCACATTTCCCAAGAGCACTATTCATACACCCAGTAGGTAGGCAGGCTTTTTGGTAATCAAGACAGCTGTTTTACTGGGAAAGAAATCAATGTATGCTGGTGGAGAGGGATGGGTTGGGAGGGCTAGGCTTGGGTAGGTGGAGTTCTGTAGTCCAGCAGGCAAGGCTGACAATGCTGCTTTTAATTTCAGAGCAACAAAGGCACGGTGTTGTCAGCCCAAACAGGAAGTTAGGAGCACACTGGACTTCTGGCAGATTATCGGTTATTTATTTCTGTACTTGCACATTTCTGCATATTTTCCCACTTTAAAAGCTGCATATATTGCAAAGGTGTTCTGTATATGTCTTTGTTATATTGCCCTAACATATTCTTTAACCACTTGCCGCCCGTCCTATAGCAAAAAGACGGCTGGGTGGTGGTTCAGTTATCCTGACTGCGCGTCATATGACGTCCAGCAGGATAACAGCCGCCGTGCCTGTGGGGCGTACATCGCGGCGATCGGTGATGCGGTGTGTCAGTCTGACACACCGCTACACCGATCTCGGTAAAAAGCCTCCGACTGAGGCTCTATACCACGTGATCAGCCCTGTCCAATCATGGCTTATCATGATATAAACAGGAAGAGCCGTTGATTGGCTTTTCCTCACTCGCGTCTGACAGATGCGAGTAGCAGAGAGCCAATCGGCGGCTCTCCTGACAGGGAGGGGGGGTCTGCGCTGATTGTTTATCAGCGCAGCCCCCCCCCCCCCCCACCCCCGCGCGGATGCCCACACTTGACCACCAGGGAAGCCCCCAGCATGTGGATTGCCAGGTATGTACCCTATGGCCATCCACATTTAAAAACATATGTCCAATACATGCCAATCAGTGCCCACAAATGGGCACTGACTGGAAACATTATGGATCAGTACAGACAAGTGATGCCCAGCAATGCCACCCATCAGTGTCATCAGTGCCACCCAGTGTCACCTCTGTGCCCACCTATCAGTGCCCATCCGTGCCACCTATTAGTGCCACCCATAAGTACCCATCAGTGCCACCCATAAGTACCCATCAGTGCCGCCTATGAGTGCCCATCAGCGCTGCCTATGAGTGCCACCTATCAGTGCCGCCTTATCAGTGCCCGTCGCAGAAGAAGAAAACGTACTTATTTATAAAACATTTTAACAGAAACAAAGAAAAACTTTTTTTTTTTATTTGTTGTGCAAAAAATAAAAATCGCAGAGGTGATCAAATACCACCAAAAGAAAGCCCTATCTGTGGGAACAAAATGATAAAAAAATTTGTTTGGGTACAGTGTTGCATGACCGCGCAATTGTCATTCAAATTGCTACAGTGCTGAAAGCTGAAAATTGGCCTGGGCAGGAAGGTGTTTAAGTGCCTGATATTGAAGTGGTTAACCACTTGACCACTGGGCACTTAAACCCCTTTAATAACCAGACCAATTTTCAGCTTTCGTTGCTCTCACATTTTGAATGACAATTACTCAGTCATGCAACACTGTATCTATATGAAATTTTTGTCCTTTTTTTCACATAAATAGAGCTTTCTTTTGGTGGTATTTAATCACCGCTGGGTTCTTTATTTTTTGCGCAAAAAATGAAAAAAGACCAAAAAATCTGTAAAAAAATGCATTTTTCTTCGTTTCTGTTATAAAATTTTGAAAATTAGTACTTTTTCTTCATATATTTTGGCCAAAATTTATACCGCTACATATCTGTGGTAAAAATAACTCAAATTAGTGTATATTATTTGGTCTTTGTAAAAGTTATAGCGTCCACAAGCTATGGTGCCAATATCTGAAAATTGATCACACCTGAATTACTGACGGCCTATCTCATTTCTTGAGACCCTAACATTCCAGAAAAGTACAAATACCCCCCAAATGACCCCTTTTTGGAAAGAAGACATTCCAAGGTATTTAGAAAGATGCATGGTGAGTTTTTTGAAGTTGTCATTTTTTCCCACAATTCTTTGCAAAATCAAGGTTTTTTTTTTCTTTTTTTTTGTTCACAAAATTGTCATATTAGCAGGTTATTTCTCACACACAGCATATGCATACCACAAATTACACCCCAAAACACATTCTGCTATTACTCCAGAGTATGGTGATACCACATGTGTGAGACTTTTACACAGCGTGGCCACATACAGAGGCCCATCATGCAGGGGAGCACCTTCAGGTGTTCTAGAGCACCCAGGCCAATTCTGACATTTCTCTCCTACATGTAAAAATCATAATTTATTTGCTAGAAAATTACATAGAACCCCAAAACATTATATATTTTTTTTTAGCAAAGACCCTAGAGAATACAATAGTGGTCATTGCAACTTTTTATCTCGCACGATATTTGCGCAGCAATTTTTCGAACGCGTTTTTTTTGGAAAAAAACTTTTTTGTGCTTTAAAAAAAAACAAAACAGGTTAGCCCAATGTTTTTGCATAATATGAAAGATGAAGTTACGCCGAGTAAATAGATACCTAACATGTCACCTTTCAAAATTGCACACGCTTGTGGAATGGCGCCAAACTTCGCTACTTAAAAATCCCCATAGGCGACACTTTAAAATTTTTTACTGGTTACAAATTTTGAGTTACAGAGGAGGTCTAGGGCCAAAATTATTGCTCTCACTCTACCGATCGCAGTGATACCTCACATGTGTGGTTTGAACACTGTTTTCATATGTGGGCGGGACTTACGTATGTGTTCGATTCTGCATGCGAGCACACGGACAGGGGCGCTTTAAATTTTTTTTTTTTTATTGTTCATTTAACTTTATTTATTTTAGTTTGACACTTTTTTCCAAAAAAAAAATTTTTTTGATCACTTTTATTCCTATTACAAGGAATGTAAACATCCCTTGTAATAGGAATATGGCATGACAGGTCCTCTTTACAGTGAGATATGGGGTCAATAAGACCCCACATCTCTCCTCTAGGCTGTGCCTGAAATAAAAAAAAAAAACATCCTGGCTTCGATCGTAGCGGTGAGTCGGTAGACGCACCGGAGGGCGGCGGGAGGGGGGACGTCCCCTCTCGCCTCCCGTAAGAACGATCAAGCAATGTAACAGCCGCTATGATCATTCTTATGGTGTAGGCAATCGCTGGCTGAAAAAGCTGATATCTGAATGATGCCTGTAGCTGTACCCATCATTCAGATATCCCCGCACAAAGTCAAGGACGTCGTATGACGGCAGGCGGGAAGTGGTTAAAACGCTTTTTTTTTTTTTTTTTTTTTTTTATAAACACAAAGTTGTTCATTTATACAATATTTCTAACACATAGCATGTACATACCAAAAATGACACCCCTCCTTCTCCTCCTGAGTACAGCGATACCACATGTGTGAGACTTCCACAGCCTGGCCACATACAGAGGCCGAGTATGGCCGAGTATGGCTGGGTATTGCAGAGTATCGCCGAGTATGACTGGGTATGGCTGGGTATCACCGAGTATTTCAGAGTATGGCTGGGTATTGCGGGGTATTGCAGAGTATGGCTGGGTATGGCAGAGTATTGCGGGTTATGGCAGAGTATTGCAGATTTTTGCGGGGTATTGCAGAGCATGGCTGGGTATGGCAGAGTATGGCAGAGTATGGCTGGGTATCACCGAGTATTGCAGAGTATGGCTGGGTATTGCGGGGTATTGCAGAGTATTGCGGGATATTTCGGGGTATTGCAGGGTATGGCAGAGTATTGCGGGGTATTGCAGAGTATTGCGGGGTATTGCAGGGTATGGCAGAGTATTGCAGGGTATTGCGGGGTATGGCAGAGTATTGCGGGGTATTGCAGAGTATTTCGGGGTATTGCAGGGTATGGCAGAGTATTGCGGGGTATTGCAGAGTATTGTGGGGTATTGCAGGGTATGGCAGAGTATTGCGGGGTATTTCGGGGTATTGCAGGGTATGGAAGAGTATTGCGGGGTATTTCGGGGTATTGCAGGGTATGGCAGAGTATTGCGGGGTATTTCGGGGTATTGCAGGGTATGGCAGAGTATTGCGGGGTATTGCAGGGTATGGCAGAGTATTGCGGGGTATTGCAGGGTATTGTGGGGCATTGCAGAGTATTGTGGGGCATTGCAGAGTATTGTGGGGTATTGTGGGGCATTGCAGAGTATTGTGGGGCATTGCAGAGTATTGCACAGCATTGCAGGGCATTGCAGAGTAGTGAGGGATGACTGAGCATTGATGGATGGATGGATGGCTGGATGTCTCTGTGCAGCGCTGTGGGCACTACAGATGCAGCCCACAGTGCTGCTACCATCCATCCATCCCCCTCTCCGCTCACAGTGTACCGATCGGTACACAGGAGGGGAGGAGAGGAACCGGCGTCATGAGATGACGCCGGTTTGTTTACATGTGATCGCTCCGTCATTTGACGGAGCGATCACATGGTAAACGGCCGCGATTAGCGGCCATTTACCGAGATCTGTGATGCGCCGGGTCCTCTGGACCCAGCGGTCACGGATGCTCTCGAGTGCGCGCCCTAGGGGGCACGTGAGAGCGGAATTCTGGGAGGACGTCCCTGGACGCCCTCCCAGAGTTGAGCAATCGCCCTGTAGCCGTCATTTGGCTATGGGCCGGTTGTTAAGTGGTTAAAGCAGTAGTAAAGCCTGCTTTGTGATTTTTACATACAGGTAAGCCTATAAGGCGGCTTACCTGTAGGTACAATGAATATCTCTTAAACATGCACTATTTAGGAGATATTTACCATGCATGCAGCCAGTGACATCACCGGCGCATGCGCTCTGAAGGTCCGGCATACCTTGCCGGAACTTCAGAGCTTTGTGCAGGAACCAAGGGCTCCAGTGATGTCATCGCAGCTCCGGCCAATCGCACAGCCGGAGCGCGTGAACCCGTCAGAAAGGCTGGGTGAAGATGTCAGCCCTCTCAGCGGTGACAGTGCGCCGCTGGAGGGCTTCGTTCTAAGGTAAGTATTTTGCCTTACAGATGTTTTTTTTTTTTTATCAGCCGTGGTTTACAACCGCTTTAAGCAATACAACATGGTACCAGAGTGCACCCTGCCTATGACTGGGCAATGTCTCACCCACAGCGATTCTTCTAATGGTGCCCCAAGAGATTCAAGAAACCACTGGGTGACAAAGACCACTAGAATGCACTAACCTTTTGGATGAACCAATCCTTTAAGATAAGACAAATGCCTTTCATTAACCTATTAACCACTTGCCGACTGTATGACTTATTTATACAGCGGGAAAGAGGCACCGCTGTGCTGGATCTCACGCACCTAGTACGTGATTGGACACTTCCGTGTTGGGGGTGTATGCGTGCGCATTGGCGTGTAAGCATGGTGGGATGGGGGCACTTTAAATTTATTTTTTTATTACTTTTTTTTGTACTAATTTTATAGCCATCGCAAGGGATGAACAACATCTCTTGTGATAGCATGGGCCGTGACAAGTCCTCTTTATGGAGAAATCTCTCCATAAAGTGGACTCTCCCCTGGCCTCCCAAGTAGCCGATCAGACACAGATCGGTCTAATCGCCTACTTACCTGGCCGTTGCTGGCCAGGTAAACAAAGGGGCGGAACCGTAAGTGACGAACTGCTCGTCGCTCCCGGTTTCCAGGGTTACAGGGCAGGGCAGCCATCGCTGCATCGATCCCGGCCTTCGCGATGGGACCGGAGAGCATAGGAGAGGTGGTGGTGGGACCCAGGGACGTAACTACCACCATAGCGACCCATGCGGGCGCTATGGGGCCCGCAGCCGAGTGGGGCCCAGTGAGGATGAGAGCACCGCCGGCACAGTCTCCCAGCCAGGGGAAGAGAGAGGAGAGAAAGAGGCGAGCTGCCCGTATCAGCAGAGAGCTGAATTGCCCGATGTAAGAGCTTTCATTAGAACTTCCAGTGTTCCCGGGGCTAACGTCACATAGCTCCACCTCTTGGCCCGGCGCCTTTGATAGACAGAACGCCAATCCAATGCGGGACATGTGAAGTCATCAAAGGCGTCGGGCCATGAGGTGGGGCTATGTGACGATGAGCCCCGGGAAGACGGGAAATTCAAATGAAAGCTATTACAGAGGGCAATCCCGCTCTCTGCTGATCCGGGTGGCTTGCCTCTTCCTCTGCATAGGTGAGGCTGTATGGGGCACAGGCAGACCAGGCTGTATGGGGCACAGGTCACGCTGTATGGGGCACAAGTCATGCTGTATGGGGCACAGGCAGACCAGGCTGTATGGGGCACAGGTCACGCTGTATAGGGCACAGGTCACGCTGTATGAGGCACAGGTCACGCTGTATGGGGCACAGGTCACGCTGTATGGGGCACCGGTCACGCTGCATGGGGCACAGGTCATGTTGTATGGGGCACAGGTCATGCTGCATTGGGCACAGGTCACTCTGTATGGGGCACAGGTCTCGCTGCATGGGGCACAGGTCACGCTGCATGGGGCACAGGTCACGCTGCATGGGGCACAGGTCACGCTGCATGGGGCACAGGTCATGCTGTATGGGGCACAGGTCACGCTGTATGTGGCACAGCTCACGCTGCATTGACACTAGGTCAGCTGTGGGGGGGGCTGTTTGCAGGGGGGCCCCATACAACATTTTGCTATGGGGCCCTGCTATTTCTAGTTATGCCCCTGGTGGGACCCCCTTCTGCCACCCGCAGAACTGACTGAGTAGCTAATTAGCCATTTAGATCACGTCTGTCATGTTCAGAATTGCTGGCTGCAAAGAATGATACCAGGATGATGCCTGTAGGTGCAGGCATCATCCTGGTATAACCACTGGAACAGGAGGACGTCCATGTACGTCCTTCCGGCGGGAAGTGGTTAAGGAGAAGCCATCCGCCATGTCCCAAACAACCAATGACTGCTCAGCTGTCAGCGGGCTTCCCCACTGAGAGCTGAATTGTAAACAAAAAAGTGCCGGCAATAGAAAATTCAGAAAAAAAAAACAGCATGGAGTCCCCCCCAATCCATACCAAGCCCTTCGGCTCTGTTATGGATTTTAAGGTGAACTCCATGGCAAGCATGCCACGGTCGAGGACGTCACAAGAAGGCAGGGCCACCCGGTGATCACCTGATTACTGTGATTGCCTCTGATTGGCTACCCAGTGATCAGTCACTGTACAGCCCCCTCATCTTCCCCCATGTTGTTTTATCCTCTTGAATTCAGAAAAAGATCCATTGAAAATAGGAAAAAAGAGTAGTGCTGATTAAAGAAGAAAAAGGCAGTGAAGGTCTGCATTAAATCGGTATTAAACCGAAAAGCAAACCTTTATTGCGCTTACCAATTCTTAGATGTGATGACTGTATTAGTTTTCTTTTGTAGGCTTTCTTTCTTCTATTTTCGTCTGGTAATTTACCCAGCTAGTGTGTGGTTTTTCACACCACAAACTCTCCAGCAGAATGTTTCAGTTTATGTGGATGGACAAACCATTTAAAACTGGCAGGGGTGCTTACAATGATCAGCTTTTATTTATTCATTCATGCAAAACCTTTATCCCAAAGGAAAAAAAACTGTTTGCTGTAACCAGTGGGGGCCTGTCCATATGGGATATGTCCTTAATCCATGCGCCCAGCCCCTAATCTACATGCAGGGTGCCAGATGCATGGATTCTAATGTTTTTTTTTTTTCAAAGCACGTGATTAGAGCCTGAGGCTATAATTGACTTCAAAAAGGGTGGGCTCGGGCGCCCACTTGTGTGGCAATAGCGAATTAATATTTGCTATTGTCTTCCTGATTTTCCTCCCGGCCAATCAGGAAGCGAGTTCTGAGACCCAATTGGCTGAGAGAAGAAGCACGGGCTTCCATACTCCTTCCTCCCACCTGGCTTGGTGCTGCATATCATCTAGGCGCGCCTGACACTTCGGCTCCCCTGGTCTTCGGTCCCGCTTCCCAGTTGGCTTCCCTTCATGATCAGCTCGTTCTGGCAGGCACACTGGACCCTTCGACTTGGTCCAGGGTAGTTACATGTCTTCCCACATTCCGCGGCATCACATCTCCCCGGATATGGCCGTGTCCTTCACAGGGGTATGTACAGGGCTGGTGGGCGGGCAGACAAGCGAGGGACGGGAGGGGGGTGTTTGGTGGGGGGACCGACCGACTGGGGGGTTGTTTACTGCCCCCCAAAATGGAGCACCAGCCGCCACTGGCTGTAACTGATTATAAAGTGTGACTTATGACTTCAATGTGTTAGCTCTATTCTATGTCTGCTAATACATTTAACAACCCCCCAGACTGACAATTCTGCTGCCTGCTGTGCCTCCTGTGCTCATTACTCCAAAGTTGTGTCTCACTAATACAAGAGGTGTTACTGGCCAGATCACCAGGTTAAAAACAGAGGGGGGAAAAGAAATCTGATGCAGCCATCACATCTAATGATTGGTAAGCTGCAATATATTACATTGTTGGTTTTGGGTTTAAGCCTAGGTTCACATTGCTGCGGGTTAGAAATTATAACCCGGCAATGCAGTCCGACTTTGGGGGCGATTTGACAGACATCTGTGCGGGTTGCTGCACAGATGTCTATTGAAATCGCACCCGAGGTCGCCAAAAGTAGTACAGAAACTACTTTTGGGAAATGGTGCGGTGCCGCAAACTCGGCATCATGATTCAGACGGTGCTATTGCCGTCAATAGCCGCACATTAGACATGTCGAATCGCCTGCCAAATGGGACCAATGTGAACCTAGGCTAATAACGCTTTAAAGAAACCAGAGCGGAGCTAAAATTGACAATATAGTTTGCAGTCTTCATACTTCTCCTGGCTACATCCCATTGCGCACTCTGCTGGTAACTATTATAATTACAACAATAGAATGTCCAGGTACTAATTGTGAGGGCTTGAAGCCTATTAGTACCTTTGTTTGTTACATAAATTGGAGATTAGAGCAGAGGGGTCCAAGGTCAGCCCTTAAAGTGACATTAAACCCATGTGATCATGATTTACACTATAAGTAGTGTATGCTATTATAAAACTGATATTACATATATCACTGACTAGAAATCATTGTAAATATCTTCTTTTTTCTATATTTGTAGGCCCATCACGTGATTTTTATCCCCTGAATCTGAATTTACTGAGTAATCTGAGGGCAGAGCACATTTCCTGTCGCCTACATCACCGCAAACTGATTGGTGCTCCCACTGGCAAAGAAAAAAAAAAAGTTTGTATGTTCATAACAGTTTTAAACAGTGGCAGCCCGTCCATTAGGGGCACAGCCCCCACCCCCATCCATGCATCCGGCCCCCTAATCTACATGCAGGGCGCCGGATGCATGGATTCCAGTTGGGTTTTTTTTTTTTTTTTTAAGCACGTGATTAGAGCCAGAGGGCACAGAGCACGGCGCCATGATCTCACACAGTGTGACAATAGCGAATGAATATTTGCTATTTTCTCCTCCCGGCCAATCAGGAAGCGGGTCTGAGACCCATTTCCCGATTGCCCGAAAGGAAAAGCGTTCCAAATGGCCTAGGAGGAGGAGGGAGGAAACACACTTGATCTGGTCCCGGACAGGACAGTAATGGCTTATTACACAGTACTTATGATTGGCGAATATGATTCCTTCCCACTTTTGCTTCCCCCCACCTTCCCCCGACTCTCTTCTTTTTTTATTCTTACCCCCGCTGTCTCCCTCTTTATGGACTATGCCCCCTGCCTCACGCTTTTCTTGTTCCCTTCCCTCTCTTTTTTTCTCACTTAACCCATTTTGATTACATTTTGGTAAAATCTGGAAGGTATTGGAATACAAACCCTGGTTTAGGATAGGTACAGGAAGATTCAGTTATTAAACAGACTGGTGTACCAACAAATCCTCTTTTTACATAAGTATTTTAACTAATGCAATTCTGTTCTTAATTTCATGTAACTATACATTGCATCTGATGTCTGGAACTTTTACTTAGCTGCGCCTGAGTTGGAATGACACGTGACTGTGTTTGTCTACCTCTGCCTTTCTTTAAATAAGACTTTAATCACTTCAATAGAGGGCACTTAGACACCTTCCTGCCCAGACCAATTTTCAGCTTTCAGCGCTGTCGCAGTTTGAATGACAATTGCGCGGTCATGCTACACTGTACCCAAACTAAATTTTTATCATTTTGTTCCCACAAATAGAGCTTTCTTTTGGTGGTATTTGATCACTTCTGCGGTTTTTATTTTTTGCTAAAAAAAGACCGAAAATTTAGAAAAAATAAAAGTTTTGCTTTTGTTAAAAATTTTTGTAAATAAGTAAGTTTTCTCTTTCACTGATGGGCACTGATAAGGCGGCACTGACAGGCACTGATACGGCGGCACCAATGAGTGGGCACTGACGATGGGCACTGATATGCGGCACTGATGGGTGGCACTGATATGCAGCACTGATGGGCATTGATAGGCGGCACTGATGGGCACTCATGGGTGGCACTGGTTGGCACTGATAGGCAACACTGATGGGCACTGATAGGGTGGCACTGATAGGCGGCACTGATAGGCAGCACTGCTGGGCACTGATAGGTGGCACTGCTGGGCACTGATACGTGGCACTGATGGGCACTGAGGCACTGATAGGCATCCTTGGTGGCACTGGCAGGCATTGGAGTGGGCACTGATTGGCACCTGCCTGGGCACAGATTGGCAGCTGCCTGGGCACATAGTGGTATTTCCTGGGGGTCTAGGGGCATACCTGGTGGTCCAGTGTGGATGGCTTCCCTGGTGGTGGTCCTGGGCAGCTTCCCTGGTGGTCCTGGGCGAGATCCGAGGGGGGGCTGTGCTGCTAAACAATCAGCACAGACCCCCCATGTCAGGAGAGCAGCCGATCGGCTCTCCTCTACTCGCGTCTGTCAGACGTGAGTGAGGAAAAGCCGATCACCGGCTCTTCCTATTTACATCGTGATCAGCCATGATTGGACACGGCTGATCACGTGGTAAAGAGTCTCCGTCAGAGACTCTTTACCTAGATCGGTGTTGCGGGGTGTCAGACTGACACACCGCAACAACGATCGCCGCGATGCTCGCCCCCGGGGGCGCGCATCGGCTTGATATTCCTGATCACGTCATATGACGTCCGGTCAGGAATATCAAACCACTTTGCTGCCATCATTTTGTAATAGGGCGGGTGGCAAGTGGTTAAAGTGGTTGTAAACCCTCACATATACCCAGTCAAGTGACTGGCCTCAGGTGATACACAGAGATGTAACAAATTCTCCTACATAAGTTGTACCTGTTTATCTACAGTCATCTCTTCTCTGCAGCCATTCAAAGTCCAGAATTTATAAAGCTTGTCTGGGCTTATAAAAATCAGGGGGTGAGAAGCTGAAGTTACACTCTGCAGAGCTCAGTGACAGCTTATGGAGAGAAGGGACACCCCCCCCCCTTCATGCAGCATACAAGAACAGAGCTGAGGCTGCCAATCACAGGCTGTGTGCTGAAGCTCCCTTCCCTGACACCTTTTTTCTCTTGGTGTCAGGAAACTTGTCAGAAGTGACTTTACTACTTAGTGAACCAATGACCCAGAATAAATATGCAGAATTGCTGATCTACATAATTGTTCTAAGTCAGTGACTTACTAAGTAGCGAGGCAAGGATAGGGGTGGCATCCCTGCAAAGATTGTACATTCAAAAAATAATGTGAAGTTCTAAAGCACATCTATGACTCCAAAATCCTATGGCTCTATATCGGGGCTCATAAAACCTAAAAGGTAACTCCACTTTCATGTGAAAAAAAATAGCAAATGAAAAAAGAAATAATATAGCATATACAATTGTAACACAAGTCATATTGTAATTGAATGTTATTAAAAATTACCTTTCCTTTTCAGTTTGCAGCGCTGTCATTTTCTGTAAAATTCAATGCAATATGGCTACCTGGAGGTGTTCTGTACACAGCTGTTGTACAGAACGGCCCCCAGAAACGTTATTTCCTGCTTGCATGATTGGCATACTGATTTTTCCAGAAGTTTGCACTAAACCAGAAGACAGCTTTTGGCCATCCCCTGCAACAAAAAATGTCATTTTTGGTGAGACACTCCCAAGAAAAATCACATCTAAAGGAATGCAGACCCTGTAACTTGCCTCATTAGAACCCAGCAAGTGCAGCAGCTGATTGATAATTAGAAAGTTACTCCAATTCATATTCATTTTGCACATCGACACAGACAAACAGCTATTTCCTCAGAGTAACAAAAGGTAGGAATCTAAACAAGGCTTGTTAAAATTCCTGCAATGTACATAGGATCACCAAGAGGGGAATGTTTTTTTTTTCTCAACAAAAGTAGATTTACTCTTTAAAAAGCAGACAAAAGTTTGGAAATGGGTAATCCATATATGTAACGCAAAAGAATGACCACAACAGTGTTACAGTGGTAGGAAGAACCAACCAATAACACTGCACAGCTTTTGATAGAAATGTCCTCACCTGGTCCTCTTCTTACTGCACATGTGCACCATGGCCTCATTCCATTGGGTGAGCTGTCCTCTACTAGAAGCCACTATAAGTACATCTCACCTGTAAGAATGGATGGGGCCCAACACCTACTGCCACTTAATTGGTGCGTGTTATTATATTTCTGAGGTTGATCTGCTAAAGCCTGCTTACATTTCTCTTAATACCATCCAGGGGATTGAATGACTACAGCGTCTTTTTGCTGGGAGCTGTCCTGTGGGCACCAATCACCCCCCTTACCTACTTTAATGGCATCCCAGTCTTATTCCATAGGGTTCAATGTTGAGTTGGCCCACCCTTTGCAGCTATAACAGCTTCAACTCTTCTGGGAAGGCTGTCCACAAGGTTTAGGAGTGTGTCTATGGGAATGTTTAGCCATTCTTCCAGAAGCACATTTGTGAGGTCAGGCACTGATGTGGACGAGAAGGCCTGGCTCACAGTCTCCGCACTAATTCATCCCAAAGGTGTTCTATCGGGTTGAGGTCAGTACTCTCTGCAGGCCAGTCAAGTTCCTCCACCCAAAACTTGCTCATCCATGTCTTTATGGACCTTGCATTGTGCACTGGTGCGCAGTCATGTTGGAACAGGAAGGGGTCATCCCCAAACTGTTCCCACAAAGTTGGGAGTATGAAATTGTCCAAAATGTCTTAGTATTCTGACGCCTTAAGGCTACATTCACACTGAGGCGCTTTACAGGCGCTATAGCGCTAAAAATAGCACCTGCAAAGCGCCTCGCCTCTCACTCTGCCTGTGCGCTGGCAGGATTCTAAAAAAAAAGTCCTGCAAGCAGCATCTTTGAGGCGCTGTAGGAGCGGTGTATACACCGCTCCTAAAACGTCCCTGCATTGAAATCAATGGGCAGTGCTGTCAAACTGCCACTGCGCCGGCACTTTGCGGGCGCTTTTAACCTTTTTCTGCCGATAGCGGGGGTTAAAAGCGCCCCGCTAGCGGCCGAAAAGCGCTGCAAAAACTACGGTAAAGCGGCGCTTTACTGCCGACGCCCGCCCCAGTGTGAAAGTGCCCTAGAGTTCCTTTCACTGAAACTAAGGGGAAAAGCCCAACCCCTGAAAAACAACCCCACACCATAATCCCCCCTCCAACAAATGATTTGGATCAGTGCACAAAGCAAGGTCCATAAATGGATGAGTGAGTTTGGGGTGGAGGAACTTGACTGGCCTGCACAGAGTCCTGACCTTAACCCGAAAGAACACCTTTGGGATGAATTAGTGCGGAGACTATTAGCCAGGCCTTCTCGTTCAACATCAGCGCCTGACCTCACAAATGTGCTTCTGGAAGAATGGTAAAACATTTCCATAGACACACTCCTAAACCTTGTGGACAGCCTTCCCAGAAGAGTTGAAGAGGTTATAGCTGCAATGGAGGGGCCAACTCAATATTGAACCCTACGGACTAAGACGCCATTAAAGTTCATGTGCGTATAAAGGCAGGCGTCCCAATACTTCTGATAATATAGTGTATATAGGGTTGGATACCTTCTGTGACCGTTCCATGGGATATCTGAGCAATCCCTCCTGCCCTCATAGTGAGATCAACCATGGACCCTTTTTGCCCACACCATTCCACCAATGGATGGGGCCATTGCATGCAATGGGGACATTTTCCCAGCAAAGGCAGTATTGCGCTGGGCTGCACAGGGAATATCACTGGAACAGAGGGGAAGGTATTTCACCAAGCATGTTATACTTGGGAAAAGAAGAGAAGGGAAGTTGGAATTAAGTAAATGACAAAAGACCTTTAAACCTCAAATCAGAAATGACAGCTTCCACATTTCTATTCTCAAAGGTTCCCTCTAAGGAAAGAAAGATGGACGCAGTATTTGATTTCCTTTAAGTCCACGGAAGATATTTTGGTGCAGCCAGTACTGTGCACTGTAACATGGCCACATGTAAAGGGCTTTGCACAAAACAACAGCTTCACAAAATCAACTCTCACATTCAGTTTTATTCAATTTCCTTTTATTTATTGTATGGAAAAAAAAAACCTACAGCTGACTGACAGGCAGTCAAATAACAGTTAAAAAAAAAAAAAACTGGACTCACACTTTAAACCATTATATCTTTTCAAAAATTCCCCGGGGGCCTCAGCAGTGCAGTACAGTCAACACTAGAACAATACAAAGAAGATGTGGAAATGAACAATGGGTTTCACAAATTTGGAGGGGTCCAAGTGGTACAGAACAAAGTGTTTTATCATAGTGATATC
The DNA here is from genome assembly GCF_042186555.1 of Aquarana catesbeiana. Taxonomy (NCBI): domain Eukaryota; kingdom Metazoa; phylum Chordata; class Amphibia; order Anura; family Ranidae; genus Aquarana; species Aquarana catesbeiana. The sequence goes on along the minus strand of NC_133334.1, from coordinate 59,260,264 downwards.
TCCTTTCTATCTTACAGTGTTGTTTTAAAATAGCAGCTGTTTCATTCGATTAAAACCCAACCAAGGCAAAAGGCTGTGGCGCCCTCTAGTGCGCGGGAATGTAATACAGTCTGAGCTGCAAATTTAAAAAAGAAAAAACTGTTGTTACTCTGCCACAAATAAAACAAGTTGAGGCCGTTTGGGGAATCACGCTGATGTTTTGAGTTTAAAAAAAAAAAAAAAAAAAAAAACATTTGCTGTTTAAGCCATCCAGTTTTTGAAAATAAAATGCTGCGGCTCATTGAGTCTTCTCTGTACATCAAAACAAGCATGAAGGATTTACAACTGAAGACTTTGTCCTTCCTGCAGGAATTACTTTTTACTCTTCACAGGCACCGATGTCCACTCATTTCCAGGGTGCTGTTAACGAAATGTTTAAAGCAGAAGGTTTGAGGCAGAGAAAACCATTGGTTTACAAGTCTGTCTCTTTCAGGCATCTGAATTTTTGCACGGCTTCACCGAATCCTCTTCTGCTGCCGAGCTCTGTAGATGTCATGGACCGGAGGCACTACAGCACCCTTTTCTTCATCATCATCAGAATCTTCATTGGGTCTTTTGAGTGATTTACTGATCAGGGTGTTCACTTCAACTGGTCCGTTGGTCTCCTGCAGAAGTTCCGCCTGGCCCCCAGTAATGACTCGAATGGCTTCTTCAACAGCTAGAAAGACAGAGTTCCTTGAATCATATCAGGATTACAGATCACTACATAAACCATTAAAAGGAAATAAAGGGGCTGCATTTCAGGCTTCCTTCAGAAAATGCTAGGTGTCTGGCTGTCTCTGGCACTTTTAAAGACACTGTCCCAGAACAACAATGCAGAAAATCAGACTAATGTTAGAACTCATCTACATGATTGTTTGTGGTCAGTGCCTCAGAAAGTACTGATCTGGATCAGAATGACAGCCAAGGAGAGGTTAGCCTCCATACTTCCTTCCCTACAAGAATGATAAGGAATTATTTGTGTCTGCTAAGCACTGGTTCTCATTCAATTACTCGTCAGGAGAAGGAAGAAATAAACAGAAAGGCAAAAAATAATATATTACATTACAAACAGGGGGCCTCTCTTTTTTTCAGCTCTATCTGTATGCGGTCTGGTAGGTGGCACCCCTACACCCCATCCCCTTCCCTCCCCCTTTGTTTTCCTCTCCCATAATTCCCAAAGTTTTATGGTAATAGTTGCTCCAACCTTTGCACGGGCCCCATGGTGCCTTCCTGGACATCATCACGCAAGATATGTGATAGATGTATATTCACACCCTCTATTGGTATATGCCCCTGGATCTAGAATGCCAATCATCTCCTTTATCAGGGCAATATGTAAATCCAGTACCGTATGGTGCCTTGCCAATTGCTCTTGTTGTAAATTCTTGATCAACTCCTTTGCGCCAGCACCCGCCCCCCCCCCCCCGGCCCCTTAGGAGGTTTCAGATGCCAGGAGCGGGGTTTATGATCATGTGACTGCCGTGATTTCCATTAGCTGCTGGTAACTGTGCCAGGACTGTGCAGGGCACACGCTCTTGGCACAGCTATGTCGGCTAATTGGTATGCAAGTATGCGGCAGCTCGGTGCCAAGGCCCACCCGCTGAGGCCCCATTTTTGTCTACTGTTGGCGCCTAGGGGATAAAGGAGAAGTACAGCCAAAGCTTGTTTGGCTGTACTTCTCCTGTGGATCACATGAGTGCAGTTCATCCAGCACTCCTGTGACCTGTTTCCCGCAGACAGTGGGCTGAAGCTTGCTGTCGGCTGATATCACAGAGCCGGTCTAGGCGAGCTGCTGAGAGCCTGAGCCAGTCGCTCCCGCCCCCTCTACAGTCCAGCGCTCCAGTGAGCACAGGGGGGTGGGGCAAAGCAGAGAGCCGGTGACCGACACGGAGCTGTGAGAACAGAGTGATCAGCAAAATTTGATCGCTCAGTTCTTAGTGTTGGAGCTGGCGGGGGACAGCTGCAGCATCACACCGATGCAACATTCAGCTAGGTAATCATGAATAACAAAAAAAGAGAATCCCATACTTCTATTTTAAGCACTGGTCTGTTTTACATATTTTCTTTGGCTTCTTTTCTATATTGTATTGTCTAAAAAAAATTAATCAAGAATACAAAAACAAAACCTATCTTAAAACAAAAACATAAAAAGAGGCCGAGAAAGCCTTCACCATCTACCATTTACTCCGTAAAAAAAAAAAACAAGCAAAGACTAAGCATTCCATACTGGGACCCTGACCATAAAGGTAGGAGCAGCGTAATGTCCAACGTCCTAGATACAGGGACTGTCCCCCAGAAGCCATCTGTGTCTCCCCAGAAATAGAAAAAAAAAAGTTTGTGCTTAAATATACTTCTGCATGCCTGTTCTGTAGCTCCCTTACAATTCTGTCTGTCTGTCTCGCTGGCATCATGTGTTCATTTAAAGGATCAGTACTAGTATATGGGTGCAACCCATGATGCCTTGCTCAAACTTAGACTAAGGTATAACTTTGGTATTCATAAGCAACCAGAAAAATAACCTAACACAAGTCACTAGTTACAAGGTAAATGTAAATAACAACATCTATATGAGAAGACAACAGGCGCACAACACTTAAAAGAGAAATATGTTTTTGGTTTTTTTTTTGAGAATCATACTTACCTAGGTTGATGCAGCATCACATCAATGCTGCAGCTGTCCCCCGGTGTCTCTGCACTGACAACTGAGCCACAGAACATTGCCGATGGCTCTGTTCTCACTCCTCCCCAGTCAGCATCTCTCCTGCCCTGCTCCTCCACGTTCATTGGAGCGCTGAGCTGTGGAGGGGAAGGGAGGAGCCGCTGAGACTGCCATCAGTCAAGGCAGCTGGCGGGTCCAGACTTCCTAAGTTGGGATGATACGCTGCCTCGACTGATTGCAGTGACATCAGCGGAGAGCGGACTTCAGACCGTTCCCTGCTGAAAACGGGTCACAGGAGTGCAACATGAATTGCACTACTTTGACCCATAATATAAGCCCAGCCTAAAAAGATCAGGCTGGACTTCTCCTTTAAAAAACTCAATTAAACAGGGAACAGAAACAATCCCCTCTAAATATATGTATAATAGGGATACAATCATATACCAACCAACCTAATGTTTATTCCTCGTGGTTTCCCAAATCCAGATTTGAAGTGTGGCCCCTGACGTCACCAGAGGGCTGCACATAATGTTCAGTGAATGTAATGCTTCTGAAAGCTGTCAGATACTGCAATATCAGATCTGCAGACATGCTATAGGAATTGTTGGAGAATGGAGACATGCTTCATGAATCAGTCAGGCAGTCTGCAGCATTCATTATACTGATGGATATCACATTTGTGCTCCCTAAAGCCCTCATTAAAGTTACTTTTGATATTTCTCTCAGAGAAATTAATTTTAAAAGTTCAGAGTAAAAAAAAAAACATTTTTCAGCTGCACTGTATTTGCTTGCCTGGGAATTCAGATTTAAGGAAAGAGAAGATGCATATATGTTAAACATACAGTATTTGTTTCAGATGTTATTTTATTTCACTCCAAACTGATTTTACTTTAACATTCCAGCTAGGGGTGCCTTGATCAGATAGATCGGATGTGGGTATCAGATGTCTACAAGTGCCGCTGTCAGTGCAGCCCGGGTCCAGCTTAAACCGGTGTAATTAAATTAAAAAATTTTAATTCGTTTCAGCAGGCCGAGCCAATACTTACTCTCTGGAAGCTTAGACCTGCGAAAGATCTCCATAACTTCATCCACCTGTACAAAAGGACCCTATTGTGATAAAAATAAAAGCAGTTATTTTTTGTGCCTAAATTTTCTTTCTTAGAATAATGAATGTAATGAATGGTAGAATTGCCTAAGTTAGGATAGAAATAAAGGAGCTGTCACTGGTAATTTCTCTTTATAAAAGCAACTACAGACCTGGTATCCCAATCCGGGCTTTGTTAGTCAGCCAGTGTCCTTAGTTAAAAGATGTATCTACTGAATTGGAGTTGAGTCTGGATCAGGATGACAGCTCCCAACCCCCCCCCCAAAAAACAACTCATCAATGGCAGCTACCATATTTATGTCCTCCCAGGCACCCTTAAAAGTTCAACTTCATGCTTTGGGGTCTCCCCAAAGCACCACTGATACCAGAACTGCTCTCTGCACCAGTACAGTGTGAAGAATGATGTGGTGATGGTGCTCAGGGGGTGGGGCCATGAAAGAAGACTGATGTCATGTTTTGGTATAGAAGAGGTACTGTTATTATTTATAAAAAAAAAAAGAATATATATATATATATATATATATATATATATATATATATATATATATATATATATCCCAACCTTGGGCTTTAAATTATGCTTGCCATAAGGAAAGTATGGAGCTGCTGCCTTCCTTTTGCAAAATGCTAAGTTTCCGGTTCTGTCTGGCTGTAATAATTTTGAGGCACAGACCAAAGACCTGTAATGCTGTAAAAGGGGTCACTCTACATGTTCTAGGTTAGTGACTCAGAAAACTGAATTGTTAGTATCAGCCTAACATCCAGGGAATGAGGAGAACAAATAAGAGAAATTCATTGTTCGGGTTTACCATCAGGGGTGCCCAATCAGTGGCCCACGGACCCAGTGATGTGGCCCGCAACCTCCTGTTCTAGGATGAGTGGTTGGCAAGCCAAGATCATGGGTTGCTGATCAGCCATCTCAAAGTTATGGTGTTGTGAAGGAAGCTGGCGGAAGAGGAAGCAAGCAGCCGTGGAGCAGAGCCTCATAAGCCGACGCTTCCTGTATAGCGCCGCCACCTACCACAGGCAGAGTGATACCAAATGCACTCTGCCTGGGACAACAACAGCCAGCGATACCTGAATAGAAGACTGTTATTAAAGTTACATTTATTACTAAACTCACAGAGTATATATGGGCATATCAGTTTTGAAGGGGTTACTGGGCTGCTTTCAAACTGATCCACAAGTGCAGCGCAGTGCACCTGCGGATTACCTGCACTGAGCCCTAGACTTCTGTTATTACCTGAAGATTTGGTGTGCTTTCAGAAAGTGCACTACATCTGCAAGATATAAGATAAGTCTATGGCAAAGTGCAGCTAACTCACAGGAAATCCACAGGTGTACTGCACTGCACCCGTGGTGTGGGTAAACAGCAGCACATCAGTGTGAAAGCAGCCTTAGGCCCCTTTCACACAATCTGTCCAACCCAATCGGACCCTCCATTCACCTCTATGGAGCAGCAGATGTAAAGTGACATGTGTCCGTTTATACCTGCCTATCTCCAATCCAATAAAAAAAACAGAAGGGGAACTGTCCCCTTCCGTCTAGGCGGATCAGAGGGCCCATAGAGTAGAGTGGGCTGTGTCCATGTCCGCTCTGCATATGCTGTCATCCGCCAGCTACGTTCATTGTGGCCCATGACTGGTTACCAATTAGCTTAAGTGGCCCTCGCTCTATAAAAGGTTGGGCACCCCTGGTTTACACGTTAGATGACAGTTAAGATACAGTATAGGTATAAATTGTAAAAAGGTACAGTTAAAAGGAGATTTCTTCAGACTTAAGAAAACAACGCACTCCCACCATTGTTAGGTCCCTGGCCAAGGTGAATGACATTCAGTGAATGCACGATTTCATTCACAGATAATAATAATATCTACTTGAGACAGATCTTACAAGACCAATATGAAACCCTCTGATGGTTTGCAAGATTTATTGGGCGGCTTGGGGTTGAGGGATGTAGAACCTACACCTTCTACAAACTCTTACGCACTTATCCCCTCCTTGCTCTCCAATACTTTGGTTTCACCTCACTTCTCCCTAACCGCTTGCCCAACTCTGCACCTAGCCCTTCCCATACCCCCTCCTACTCTTTAGCTTTCTAACTAACCTATGTCTTTACACATTTTTTTTTTTAAATAAAGCTCATGCGCTGAAGGTGTAAAGGTCTAGATATGTATTAAGAATGTCTCTATACAACATGAAACTCACTGTAAACATGTTACAGCCAAGTGATTATCAAAGGATCTATATCAAAGTTTAAAGGATAAGTTCACTTTTTTAACGTTACATTTTTCACCCATATACAGTCATGGCCAAATATATTGGCACCCCTGCATTTCTGTCAGATAATGCACCACTTCACCCAAAAAATTGTTGCAATTACAAATGTTTGAGCGTTCTCATGTTTATTTCTTTTGTTTGTATTGGTATGACACAAAAATGTGAGAAACAAAAAGCCAAATCTGACACATTCCACGCAAAACTCCAAAAACGGACTGGACAAAATTATTGGCACCCTCAATTTAATAGTTGGTAGCACAGGCCCTGGAAAAAAGAAACTGAAATCAATCACTTCCTGTAAACATCAATGCGTTTCTTACACCTCTTTACTGGAATTTTGGACCACTCATCTTTAACCAACTGCTCCAGGTCTCTCAGATTGGAAGGGTTTCTTCTCCCAACTGCTGTTTTGAGATCTCTCCACAGGTGCTCTATGAGATTTAAATCTGGACTCATTGCTGGCCAGTTCAGTACTCTCCGGCACTTTGTCTTAAACCATTTCTGGGTGCTTTTTGACGTGTGCTTTGGGTCATTGTCCTGCTGTAAGACTCATGACCTCTGACAGAGACCCAACTTTCTGACACTGGGCCCTACACTGCACCCCAGAATTCTTTGGTAGTCTTCAGATTTCATAATGCCATGCACACGGTCAAGACATTCAGTGCCTGCAGCAGCAAAGCAACCCCAAAACACCAGTGAACCTCTACCATGTTTTACTGTAGGGACTGTATTCTTTTCTTCGAAGGCCTCATTTTTTTCTGCAAACACTAGACTGACAGCTTTACCAAAAAGCTGTAAATTTTGCTTCATCTGGCCACAGCACATACTCCCAAAAGGATTTTATCTTCCTCAGTTAATTTTTGTCAAACTCTAAATCTGGCTTTTTTATGTTTCTGTGTAGCAGTGGGGTCTTCCTGGGTCACCTACCATACTGTCCCTTTTCATTCAGATGGAGACGTATAGTGCGAGCTGACACAGTTGTACCCTGTGACTAAAGGTCAGCTTGAATTTGTCTGGAAAGTGGTCAAGGTTTTTTATCCACCATTCGAACAATCCTTTGTTGCAATCTTTGATCAATTTTTCTCTTTTGACCACGTCCAGGGAGATTAGCTACAGCGCCATGGGCTGTAAACTTTTTCACAATGGTGCGCCCAGTGGACACAGGAACATTAGGATCTCTGGAGATGGACTTTTTACCTTGAGATTGTCCATGCTTTTCCACATTTTTTATCTCAAATCCTCAAGACAATTCTTTGCTGCTCTTTCTCTTCTCCATTCTTCATTTGGCACACAGAGACACACAACAGAAAGGCTGAGTGAATTGTTCACCATTTTAACTGGTTGCCAGTGTGATTTCTATATTGTCAGCACGTGTTACCGAATACAGGTGACTTTGATTACAAATTACAGGAGCATCACAAACTTGGAATGTAATTATTTCTTACAACTTTGAGAAAGTGCCAATAATTTTGTCCAGTCCATTTTGGAGTTTTGCCTGGAATGTGTCAGATTTGGCTTTTTGCTTTTCAACTTTTTTGTGTCATACCAATACAAACAAAATAAACATGAGAATGCCTAAACATTTGTAAATGCAACAATTTTCTGGGCGAAGTGGTGCATTATCTGACAGAAATGCAGGGGTGCCAATATTTTTGGCCATGACTGTATAAGGTGCAACATGTAACTGCGCTCCAGTCCACGCTCTGTGCACACAGCTGTGTTATTTATTCACACAGCTTTGTGACTGAATAAACTATAAGTCCTGTCTTCCGCTGCAGCAGATGGCTTAACTGCAAGGGTGCTAATGAGCGCTCTCGTAGCTCACTGATTCTTCCTGCAATTCAGTAACTGTCTGCCCATAAGGGAGGTACAGGCAGACAGCTGTACTGAGAGTCTTCAAGAGCCTAGCATTGTATCAGTGAATCGTAAGTGCAATGCTTTGCAGGCTATAGTCGAAAAAATAATAACTGCACATTTTTTTACCTGCAAAATCATTTGCATTTTTTTTTTTTCCACATAAGGTGAAATTTTGTAATAATCTGTTGGTTATACAGTCAATATCTATCTTGAAATCAGTGCCTTTTTTTATAAATAATATACCCAAAGAGGTGCTAGGAAAATGTGCTATTTCAGCAACCTGATTTTAATACATCCACTTTCTTTATTGGATGTGTTATGTAAATCGCTTGTATCTTTTAACATTCAACTGAGATAATTGACGTTTGCTGTTATTATGTGATGTTCTTGAGGTATATACTTATATGCACATCTAGACACAATTTTTCATCACTATGACTGTGATGATGTTTTTTGCTCATTTTTGTAACCCTGGTGAAGGGGAAGTGGTGTTGGCCCTAAAATGTGTGACTTGTTTTTTTTTAATATTACTTTTTTTTTTTAACCAAGAATTTAATTCAACATGGACACTTTTACCCGGTTTTGGTCTGGTGCTCCTTTCTGCATTTCTATGGTTTATAAATAATTTATAACAAAGGAAAAAAACAGTAAACAGAATGTGGTTCAGGCCCACAAGGGGCATAACCCCACTGCATCTACATTAGGTCTGTATGAGGGATTTCAGAGTTTAAATTTCTCAGCAGTTTTACAAAATGCTTTTGATCCAAACTAAATGGACAGGGTCAGAGGCAAACAAAAATGCAATGAATGCTCTGTTCTGACTGACAGTGCCCTGTACTGGGTTGCCATTACTGGTTAGAATGATACAGAAAAATGTAGGTGAGCATTAAACTGTTTAGGGTGTAATACAGGCAGATGTCAGTATGCTCTGAAACGCAGAATAGTAGTATCGATATCAAGCAACACAGGTCTGTGTAAATAATCCCCAACTGGATAAAAAGGAAAACAAAAGGAAAAGACATAGAAATGAGAGGAATATACCACTTATGTACCTGGTAACACAGGGGTGGAGGAAGCAGCTTCATTAATAGCACAGCAGCAGGAGGCACTGGGAACACTCCTCCAGGCACTGGGTGAAGTCCAGGAGCTACAGAACACATAATAGAGAGCGATCATGCGACTGGGCATCGTAACACCTTCATTATCAGATGCTTCTACACATACATACTGTACATCAGGATCACTATAACATCATAGCAATTGTCTAAACCATAGTGCGTTGCGCAGCCGACCACCTTTGGGACAGTTAAGCTGGCCATAGATGGTGCAATTTACTTTCCTGCAACCACGGGTTGCAGGAAAGAAAATTGCTCCATTCCTCCATCAACTCAGTCAGTGTTGATGGAGGAATCTCTCCTGCGGAGCTATTGTGTTCTCCCAAGGGGGTGGGGGCAGCAGGAGGAGCCATCCCTACCGGGAGAACACACGATTATTGCTAGTGGCTATAACCGCTGGCAATAATCGCATGAAAAATACAACATACTGGTTGTACCCAAGTTGATCAATCTATAAAATTGGGTAAATCAGCCCGCCCATGCATGGTTTGAATCTCGGGCGATCTCTGCTGAACCAGCCAAGATACAAACGGTCTATGGCCGTCTTTAGAGCCCACAAGTCATGGAAACGAATTGTGCACTTAATAACTTTCGCAGACTTTCTGCATCACTCAATAGGGATTGTTGCACAATTGCAATTTTGGTTTTAATGCACAAGTGAAACTTTCCTGTGTTGTGACCCTCTCCAGTTTATTTGTTTTTCTAACCAAATAAATAGAATTTCACCTGACCAATAACTATAATCCTTAGCTGTTCAGTCACCAAAGTGATATGTGATGAACAATGCCCATATACAGTGGCTTGCGAAAGTATTCGGTCCCCTTGAACTTTTCAACCTTTTGCCACATTTCAGGCTTCAAACATAAAGATATAACATTTTTATTTTTTGTGAAGAATCGCCAACAAGTGGGACACAATTGTGAAGTGGAACTAAATCTTTTGGATTTTTGAAACTTTTTTAACTAATTAAAAAAAATGAAAAGTGGGGCGTGCAAAATTATTCGGCCCCCTTGCGTTAATACTTTGTAGAGCCACCTTTTGCTGCGATTACAGCTGCAAGTCGCTTGGGGTATGTCTCTATCAGTTTTGCACATCGAGAGACTGAAATTCTTGCCCATTCTTCCTTGCAAAACAGCTCGAGCTCAGTGAGGTTGGATGGAGAGCGTTTGTGAACAGCAGATTTCAGCTCTTTCCACAGATTCTCGATTGGATTCAGGTCTGTACTTTGACTTGGCCATTCTAACACCTGGATACGTTTATTTGTGAACCATTCCTTTGTAGATTTTGCTGTATGTTTGGGATCATTGTCTTGTTGGAAGATAAATCTCCGTCCCAGTTTCAGGTCTTTTGCAGACTCCAACAGGTTTTCATCCAGAATGGTCCTGTATTTGGCTGCATCCATCTTCCCCTCAATTTTAACCATCTTCCCTGTCCCTGCTGAAGAAAAGCAGGCCCAAACCATGATGCTGCCACCACCATGTTTGACAGTGGGGATGGTGTGTTGAGTGTGATGAGCTGTGTTGCTTTTACGCCAAACATATCGTTTTGCATTGTGGCCAAAAAGTTCGATTTTGGTTTCATCGGACCAGAGCACCTTCTTCCACATGTTTGGTGTGTCTCCCAGGTGGCTTGTGGCAAACTTTAGATGAGACTTTTTATGGATATCTTTGAGAAATGGCTTTCTTCTTGCCACTCTTCCATAAAGGCCAGATTTGTGCAGTGTACGACTGATTGTTGTCCTATGGACAGACTCTCCCACCTCAGCTGTAGTTCTCTGCAATTCATCCAGAGTGATCATGGGCCTCTTGGCTGCATCTCTGATCAGTCTTCTCCTTGTCTGAGCTGAAAGTTTAGAGGGACAGCCAGGTCTTGGTAGATTTGCAGTGGTCTGATATTCCTTCCATTTCAAAATGATCGCTTGCACAGTGCTCCTTGGGATGTTTAAAGCTTGGGAAATCTTTTTGTATCCAAATCCGGCTTTAAACTTCTCCACAACAGTATTACGGACCTGCCTGGTGTGTTCCTTGGTCTTCATGATGCTCTCTGCGCTTTCAACAGAACCCTGAGACTATCACAGAGCAGGTGCATTTATACAGAGACTTGATTACACACAGGTGGATTCTATTTATCACCATCAGTCATTTAGGACAACATTGGATCATTCAGAGATCCTCGCTGAACTTCTGGAGTGAGTTTGCTGCACTGAAAGTAAAGGGGCCGAATAATTTTGCACGCACCACTTTTCAGTTTTTTAATTGCTAAAAAAGTTTAAAATATCCAATAGATTTCGTTCCACTTCACAATTGTGTCCCACTTGTTGGTGATTCTTCACAAAAAAATTAAAATTTTATATCTTTATGTTTGAAGCCTGAAATGTGGCAAAAGGTTGAAAAGTTCAAGGGGGGCGAATACTTTCGCAAGCCACTGTATCTCTCATTTAACTTAAAAAACCTTCTGCCTTTACAATCCCTTTATCTTAATGCATTCTATGCATTAAAATAAAAACTTCTGTGTGCAGCAGCCCCCCCTAATACTTACCTGAGCCCATCTTTATCCAGCGATGTTGTAAGAATGTCTCAGCTCGGAACTCCCCTCCTCATTGGCTGAGACAGCAGTGCAGCACGATTGGCTCCCGCTGCTGTCAGTCATTCAGCCAATCAGAAAAGAAGGGCGGGGCTAGGTCGCGGCTCTGTGTCTGAATGGACATTTGGAGCTGTGACTTGGCTCGGGTGCCCCCATAGCAACCTGAGAAGAGGATGATCTAGGCTACTCTGTGCAAAACCAACTGCACAGTGCAGGTAATTATGACATTTTTGTTTAAAAAACAAAACAAACAAAAAAAAAAAAAAAAACGAGACTTTACAATCACTTTAATAATCTACTTTGACCACCAAGAAAAGGTATAAGGGAAACACATTTTCCAAGTGACCTTCACTTAAACCTGTGAGCTGTCAACAAAGAGTTTAGGAATTGTGATATAGCTCCTGGCATTGGGGTTCCTCATTCAGAATCTTTTTTTTTCTCATATCTGATAACTGTGCAAAGTGTTGACAACCCACTGTTTGGGAGAGTATTACATATTTTATATAGTTATGAATTTACTTCTCCTCTGAGTGGCACATAGATATATCAATGACTTGTTTATATCCCTTGAACATCTGGGTGACAGACTGCAGCAATCTTTTCATTTCAATATTTTTATTGTATTTTTATTCTGAAAAATTAGATTTTTGCAACAGTCAGTAAATAAGATACAAGGAGTGAGTACGGTGACTTATTATGTATAGCCATGTTAAAGAAAATGTATAAAAAAAAATAGTGGAGAAAAAGTGGGATTATCTTATTATGTAATGGTTACTGTAAATATGAGGTAAACTGTAATAAAGCTATGGAATCAAAAGTTTGTGCTCTAGGATTTCAGATGTAAGGGTTTTTTTTTTTACTTGGCTATAATCTATGTGACTTTGCATTGTACTCTTGTATCATAGAACTGTTACGTTTTCCAGTTGTGAGGCCTGTGAATAGCCTCACTACTATTGTGACAATGTTGTTCTATGTTATTTAGTATTGTGGGATACATTTTTGAGGAGCACTTAGTAATATAATAAAACAATATACTATCAGAGATATTTGTTTACAGTTCTCGATGTAAAAAGTGCATTGCGCACCTACTCGGCTGACTAAACAAAGATAATCCTTATTTCTTAAAGTAATAATAAAGGCAATTAAAAAACAAAAAAACAAACATGCTATACTTAACTGCTCTGTGCAGTGGTTTTGCACAGAGCAGCCTGATCCTCCTCTTCTCTTGTCCTCTGTTGGCACTTCTGGCCCCTCCCTCCTGCTGAGTACCACCAGAGCAAGCAGCTTGCAATGAGGGCACCCAAGCATGCATGCTTGCTTCCGAGCCACTGCTCTGCGTGTCTATTCACACACAGATCCGTGGCTCGGCCCCACCCCCCTCTCTCCTCAATGGCTCACTGGCTGCCAAAGGCTCCCGCTGCTGTCTCAGCCAATGAGGAGTCCCCAGAGAGCAGAGGATCTAGGCACATCGCTGGAGGAAGATCAGGCTCAGGTAAGTATAAGGGGGGGGGGGGCTGCTGCACACAGAAGGTTTTTTACCTTCATGCGTAGAATTCATGAAGGTAAAAAACCTTGAGCCTTTAGAACCACTTTAAAGAAACCAATGGAGCTTCTAAAGATTTTGTGTAATCACGCACAACTATTAAAATGTTGGTGATGACTTACGAGCTAGGTGTCTTGGTTGAAAAGGAATCATCTGGCTAGTGTCTGGTTTTGGGTATTCAGGTTTTCTGTCAATCTCATCCTTTAAAGATGGGGTTATGGAAGGAGTCACTACTGTTTCTGGGATCATAGATGCTAATTTGGCACGGGACACATCCTAGGAAAAAATGGTATATATTCTCATTACAAAAAAAAACTAGCTCAAGAGTAGAGGAGTATGGGGCAATGAAAGAAGAAGGAAGGAGAACGGAAAAAAAAAATCAGTTCAGGGAGAGATTGGAAGGAAAGAGAATAATGAAGCTTGGGCACCAGAAAAAGAGAGAAAAAAAGCTTGTAACTTGGAGACAGAGGAGGTGATAACAAATAAGGAAAGTCAGAAAAAACAAGAAACAACTGAGTCAGGTACAGAAAAAAGAAATAGCTACAAGCATAAAAAGGTGCAAAATATTTGGGGATGGAATGAACAATCATGTATATAGCATTCATTACATACCTTATATCCTAAGGCTTTGAGTTCGCTTGCAGAACACGGGTACAGATCCATGAACTTGTACCTGTCTACCAGTAGAGCGGTCTCCTTCCCCTCGTACTCCTCTTTGAATGCAGTATATCTCCTCTTCTCTACCTTCAGAATACTCGCTAGATCACCAATATTACTCTCAAATGCCAAGAATCGAGCCCAGATCTCACTAAAGAAAGCACAAAATAAACTGATTTTTGGCAGAGCCAATACAACACAGTGACTACAGTATATACTGCTGCACCTGCTCGATGAGTGGCAAGGATTTTAAAAGAGAAGTATGGCTAAAGCTTTTTTGGTCATACTTCTCTTCTGGGTCACATAAGTGCACTTTCTTTTGCTTTCCTGTGACCCAAAATCAGCTGACAAAGGGCTAAAGTCTGCTGTCGGCTGACCTCACAGTGCTGCTCCAGGCTCTAAAAGGATCCCAATCATTTTGTTGGGATTCACACAGATGCCTGACAGCTGGCCCCAGCATTATGCGCATGGCTTAGAGCTGAAGCCAGCTTTACCCCCTCCTCCAGCCTAACACTCCAGTGAGTGCTGGAGGAGCAGACCAGTGACCGACAGTCACTGCTCTCTACTCAGAGCAGACTGAGAACTGAGCGATCAGTGGTCATGAGCTGGCAGGGGACAGCTGCAGCATCGGTGGTATCAGTGTTTGTTTTTTATTCCCTAATATTCTCCCTTAAATGTGTGAATTTGTTTTTAACTATAGGGTCAGGTGATTGTCTGAATTCAAAGAGACATTAACCACTTACCCACTGTGCTCTTTCTCCCTCTTCTTGCCCAGGCCAATTTTCAGCTTTTAATGCTGTCACACTTTGAATGACAATTGCGCGGTCATACAACTGTACCCAAGTGAAATTATTATTTATTTGAGACAGATAAAGCTTTTTTGGTGGTATTTAACCACCACTTGTTTTTTATTTTTTGCTAAACAAATGAAAAAATTTTGAAAAAAAAAAAAAGTTTGTCTTAGTTTCTGTTATAAAATGTTGTAAATAAGTAATTTTTCTCCTTCACTGATCTGCGCCGATGAAGCTGCACTGATGAGTCTGCACTGATATATGGCAATGATGGGCACGAACAGGCGGAAATGATATGTAGCACTGATGAGTCTGCACTGATAAGCGGCAATGATGGGCACAGATAGGCGGCAATGATAGGCAGCACTGATGAGTCTGCACTAATATGCAGCAATGATGGGCACAGATAGGCGGCAACGATAGGCAGCACTGATGAGTCTGCACTAATATGCAGCAATGATGGGCACATATAGGCGCCAATGATAGGCAGCACTGATGAGTCTGCACTGATATGCGGCAATGATGGGCATGGATTGGTGGCACTGATGGGAATGTACTGATAATCAGAGCACTGATCATCGGTGTAGATGTCCCCTGTGAGGACAGCTGTCAGCGTGAGGAGAGGACTGCCGATAATAGTATGTTGTATGGTACATATTATGATACCTATTTAATGTATATTTTGAATAAAAATTTTGTATTTTTTACAAAACAATTTAGTGCTTACTGGTCTTTCATGGGCATACTTAAAGTCCCATACTTGAGAGTTTGATTAATCTATATAAATGATATCCCACCCCAAATTTACAACTTAGTAATCATGTCAAACTATAATTAGATATGCATAGCATAACCAAAAAAACAAGCGGAGAGAGACAGGACAGCCTTATATAGTTTGCTTTATTTTAAATTCTATATTTAGTGGTACACATCAGAGTACAAAAACATGCCATAACAAATTATGTGGGGCATTATGTTTCTTTGTTTTTTATAGCCACAAATTAGAAAGGATAGTGGAATGATATAATTTACATCTTGATAGGTTGCAGTAAACCACCCAAATAGTATGCAGCCTTTCTTCAAGCATGTGGAGAACATCTCATCTTCCATATAGACCTTTAGTCCGTCAGGGTGGGCTATCTCAGGAGTGCTTGGTTAGATAAGAGATGTACTAAAAATGTTAAAAAATGCTTGTGTTGGTGGACTGCAGGATTTTGTAGATGGAGCAGGCAATTAGAGAGTTAATGATATATTGTTTTAATGTAACTACAACAATAAAAGAAATTTTACCATGGACACAAGAGCTCTCTAATTGCCTGCTACATATGCAAAATCCACCAACAGGCACCTCTGCAGCACAAGCATTGTGGACCTTTCTCAGTACATCACAAAAATAGGCTACATTGTTTCTATCAGTGACCACAGATAATGGAAAAAGCGCCACAGCATTACAGTTACAAAGTATCGTTTTTGGCTGATTGATGTTACTTCTAAAAGTTACTTGTAAAAGTTAGAGAAGAATTCCAAGCAAAACCTGTCCCCCCCACCCTCTGCTAACACCTATTCTGACTAAACTGTGTAAGAAAAATCTGTATACTTACCGTATTTTCCGGCGTATAAGATGACCTTTTACACTTAAAAAAAACGGGCAAGAAACGAGGGTCGTCTTATACGCCGGGTATCAAATGCAGTCGGCTGTATGTCAGCCCGTCGGATGTGCGGTAATACTGTATGTAGCTTCGGTTACATACAGTATACATCGCAAAGCCAATCCCGGCGAGCGATGTATTCCAATAATGAATACAGAGCCTGCTTGGTAACGACCTCTTCCAATCTGAGCAGGCTACATACAGCCTGCTTGGATTGGCTTTGAGAGTCAGAGAGGCGCGGGTTGATGATGTTACAGCCTCTGCCAATCCGAGCAGGCTTTGTATTCACTAATAGAATACATCGCTCGCTGTGACTGGCTCAGCGCGGTATGGCGCCAAGAACGAAATATAGGCAATATGAAGCCTTTAGAAGGGGGGTCGTCCTATACAGTGAGTATTATGCAAAAACTGTAGAAATACAGTAGAATTGGGGGGTCGTCTTATACGCCCAGTCGCCTTATACACCAGAAAATACGGTAACAATTTTCAGGTGGCTTCAGTCCAGTTACATGATCAGCTCTCCTTTGTCAGCAAGTGGCAGCTGCAGGGGATAGGAAGGAGCACCAACAGATGGACCATTGAAGCCTATGGGTGATATCACACTCCCATCCATGCATACCAGCTATTGTTAGAGCACTCTCTCCTCTCTCCTGCAGCTATGCTAGCTGACACAGGGAATACCATGAGACTGGACCAAAGCTGCCTGAAAATTGGTAGTTATACAGATCTTTCTTACACAGGTTATCCAGAATAGATTTTAGGAGGGGATCGGGGGTACAGTTTAAAGAGTAGATGCATTATATTCCACTTAAAAGATCGACTTATTAAACATACAGTAATAGAATGAAAGGACATAGTGTAACAGCAAAGTTTGAGAATTCTGGCTTAGGGCTGCCAGGAAGTTGTAAACTAGGCCACATGTGACCCAAAAAACACCAGATTAACATTCCTCATCTAATGGAAAAAGTGGTAAAAAGGAGGTAAGTGAATGGGTAAGCAATCACATGTTCAAATACTTGAGAATTATCTTTAAAAAAAATTGCAGATGAAATACAGTAACTTTGTCGTAGTAACAAATAAAACTTTGCTTTTTCTGCCATTACAACAAATGTTTGAAACATGGCTGATCACTAATGAGGCATCTCTATTTTTACATTACATTATTGCTTAAAAAAATTATGATTGCCAAAGTATACGTGAACCTTTACCTTAAAAACAACCCACTTTGTGTGTGTGTGTATATATATATATATATATATATATATATATATATATATATATATATATATATACATAAAAAGTGATCACATGTCCTCTGCTCTCAGCTGCATAAGGGGTTTAGAGAGGTGGGGACAGAGAAACAGCAGGATACTGATCTTCCAAGTGAATAGCTGTGCAGGGGGGGTGCGTTTCAGCACAAGACCATTGGAGGACAGGCATGCTGTTCTTCCAGCACAGCCACAAAACTGACCACGCTAAGATGGATGGACTCTCATGTCAAGCCTGGTCATTTAAAATAGGAAAGCAAGGGGATTGGCGGGAACACCAAATATTTCATATAAAGGAAGAAATACAAGGAGAACAGGACACTTTTTTAACACAAGTACATGGTACAACAGACAGACATCAGAAATATGAAATGTTGGAGTAACAAACATTTTAAGATTTCTATAGAAAAATATAATTTTACATACCCAGATTTCTCAGGTGGCAAACTCCCCGATGTTAAAACACGTTCAAATAATACCCTTGTGTTGTTGTCCTCTGAGAAAACAAAAATACAGCTTACATTCAGCCAAGGCTGTGCGTTAATGGTTTCTTTGTTGTACTGTAATGGTGACAGACTACGGGTGGCTACATACAAGTGTATTCTCACCATAAACAAGGGACAGTTAGAGAACTGCCTGTCCCTGCTGTACAATGCTACTCATGTTAGGTGCAGTGACTGTTGCCTGGTCACACCGAATCCCTAAATGTTTATTTCTGGGAGTGATAACAGGTATGTCCGACAGTCCAGCTTCCAGGGGTATCAACCAAGTATGGTACGTGCATAGTTACATTGGTCCAAGCTGAATTATTTATAAAATATCCATACCTGGAATTCCTTATTATCTAATTAAACACAAAATAACAAATGCAATATTTAAAAGCTGAATAAAAGGTTTTAGTGTAGTAGACCACTTCTGGTAAGTAAATAGTATGTACTGTATACAGAAACAGGTCTTTACATTAGACCAAAAAGAAAAATGCCTGAGGAGGCTGGAGGAAGGACAGAAGAATTTTATGGCAAAAAAGGGGAAGGTCCCTCTAAATGAGAGACAGTTGGGAGCTATGATATAACAATACCTAGAACACTTACCATTGAGGTGAGATAAGTAATCAATATAAGCTAGAACATATTCTGGTATGTCTCCATATTTCTTCAATCCTAACTCAAAGATCTTGAAGGCCACAGATGTGTCCTATAAAAGAAAAAGAGTTGTTTTACATTTTCTGAACACACACTAAAGGTGTAAGCCAGTTGTAACTTGGTAATAATTGCAAGTGTCAGCTTCCTCGCACTGACCTGGCACAAATGCAGCATGCTACATGAAGAAAAGCTTTTGCTTAAAGTGGGAGTAAACTCCCATCTCTGACTTTTACCTATAAGTAAGCCTATAATAAGGCCTACCTATAGGTACTGTAAATATCTCCTAAATGTCCACTCAGACCTTTCCTTCAGAGTCTGTGCCATAAACAGCGGCTCCCGCGCAAATGTGCGGGAGTGGCGTCATCACGGCTCTGGCCAGTCACACAGCCGGAGTCCACGGACCAGTAAGGAAGACCGGGTGAAGATGGGAGCACCTGCAGTGGTGACATCGCAGCGCTGGAGGGCTTTGTTTTCAGGTACGTTTAACATAATGTGCTAGTATGCGATGCATACTAGCACAATATGACTTTACCTTTCAGGTTAGGAGAAAAAAACATATGAAGTTGACAGAGTTTGAAAAGATTATAGTAAGAAAAAGACAACCTTTTCAAAAATCCACTTCAGGGGGCTCACAAAATTGGAACTGGTGCTTGGATTCCCTCAGCCCTCTACAGTACATATATACTTTTTCTCTAAACTCAAAGACGTCAGTTCACAAAACTTTAACACAAAAATAATACACCTGACTGTAATTTTCAAATTACTCAGTTGAAAATAACGATCACTTTTTCTTCATATGTATCCTTATCCTGGTGTGTGTTATATTTGCAAATTTACCCTGTTACGTTTTATTTATTTCCCACAGTTTTCCATGATAATGGTAAGACACAGCACTCAATCTTCTCACCTTACTACAGTAATACTCCATTAAGGCTGCTGTGACGTATACATGATGGCGGGTCCGAATATCTTCTCTTGCTTTTTTGAAGATCAATCGCCCAGCTTTGATGCCCTCGGCCCGCCTTGCGAACTTCATGTATTGAATATAAACCTGAGGAAACATATCTGACAATCAGAATGCTGAACATATACTGACATTACACAGATTAAATGCTATTTAAAATATCTCTCCTTTTTGACAACTTTCTTATAACCCATTCCTGTCACAAATGACAATGCAAAAAGAATACTGCCATCTACTTTGACCAAGAACTGCAAATGTAGATGGTTTTTTGGGAAGACAGAAGGGGTGACTAATCACAAAGGAATATAAAAATAGGAGACCCATGAAAGAAAAGTCTTGTATGACAGACAAACTTTAGTAGTGTTGGCAGTGTCCCATGTCGTAAAAGCTGGTGTTGGAACCACACAGTTATACTTATTTTCTATGGAAAAAACTGTGGAAAACAAAAGATAAGCAACTAAATTTAAAGGAATATATATATTTTTTTTAATGTCACAACATACCTCCCATCCCAGTAACTAACTGTTTTGAAAAAAGGGATATGAGTTTACTGACACTGAGCACTGTGTTCACTTCAATCATCCAATAATGTACAAGAATTGATTCTGTTTTTCCCTTTGCAAATGGTTGGATAAACAAAGTGAACACAGCTTTGCCTTATTTACTAACCTCAGTGAACATTCACTTTGCTATGTGAACAGTTTCAGCTTTTTAGGCTGGTTTCACATGGGCGTTCTCCGTAGTCCATCTGCTCAGCAGGGGATCTCCCTGATGAGCAATCGTATGACAGGTCCATGTCCGCTCCGCTATGCAGAGAGGACACAGGCCTGCTATTCTCCATGGGGGTGTCAGATGGAAAGGACCGCCTGTCCATTTCCATTCGACTGTCATCTGATCCGATCCGCTTTTTTGGCGTACAGAATCAGACTGGATGCCAGCGGGTGTACCTGCTGCTCCATAGAGAGCAATAGATGGTCCGATCAGGTCTGCCTGAAAAACTGACAGCCCATGTGAAACCAGCCTAAAGAGAATCAACCCCATGGTGTCTGTGGCCGTCTCTTCTATCACATCAGACCCAATGACAGCATAGCTTAGCGGGGTGTCAAACTGGTGGCCTTCCAGCTGTTGTGGAACTACAAGTCCCATCATTCCTCTGCCTGTCATGCTTGTAACTGGCAGCCTGGCAATGCCTCATGGGACTTGACGTTCCGCAACATCTGGAGGGCTGCCAGTTTGACACCTGTTAGATAAAAAGCTCAGCTTCAGTGACTTGAGACTTATTTCTGTTTCTCACCTATCTTAATATGACATGAGAAGTGGCTGCATACAGGAGCAAAAACACAGAGGTCATATTTTGGTACTAATGCGCATGGGAACACCCTCAAATCATAAGTTCTTTCATAGAAATGGTTGATTTCTTTCTAATATGAAGATATGGTATGTTTTCCTTTTTGCTTGCATACAAAGATTATTTAAAGCGGAGTTCCACCCACTTTTGAGAGGTGGTCTTAAATGAAAGACCACCTCCCCACCGCTCGCTTTTGGCTAGTTAAATTTTTTTTTTCTTCTAACTTACCTTTTTATGAAGTACAGCCTGTACTTCCAGTCCGCGGCGCAGGACATCATATCCTCTTCTTTGGCGAGCCCAAGCGATGTCTTCTGGGACATGTGTGTCCCAGAAGACAGCCGGTCATTCACAAAGTGCCACGTGAGGAAATGGGCAGTGAAGCTGCAAGGCTCCACTGCCTGTTTTCCTTAATTAGAATGGCGGCGCCTGCACCCAATCCGATGGACGGAGCGGCCTCGGGGGGCCGACATCGCGGGTTCCCTGGAAAGCGTAAGTGTCCTTATTGAAAGTCAGCAGCTACAGTGTTTGTAGCTGCTGACTTTAAAAAAAAAAAATAATTTGCGGGTGGAACACTGCTTTAAGAGTTTTTCTTTAGTATAATTAAAACATGAAAAAAAAAACTTACCAAGGTGGGATCAATGTCCTCTATTTCAAGAAGTCTTTTATATATACTGTGAGTCTTATCATATTTCATACGGCTCTGCAATGTATACAAGGATGAATTACATAAAACATTTGAACTATTCAACAAGACAGACAATAATGCAAGGCCAGGATTAAAAGATATATACCCCAATCTCAATTCTAGCAAATGCTATGTGATTTCAAGTAATACACAGCTGCGTATTGATACATGATGACACAGAGTGAAAAAAAAACCCCATCCCCATCACTCCAGTGGTTTTTCTGCATACTGGTGTAAAGGCAGCTGCAGCTTCCCTCAATGAAAAACATGCTATAAGACTCTAGTTACTAGAGATGAGCTCAGGCGTGTTTGGATCGTAGTCCCAACCCAGCTGAGCAATCCTGTCAGGAAGGCCTCACTGCACACCGCCAATCATAGCCAGTGAGGCATTTTCCGGCCCGCAGCTGCACCTACACCCGCTGCCTATGATTGGCAGTGTGCAGTGATGGATTCCTGGCGGGATTGCTCAGGTGGGTTAGGACTATGATCTGAACATGCTTGAGCTCATCACTATTAGTTACTAGAGATATAAGTAGGAATTCTGCTTTAATTTAAAAAAAAAAAAAAAAAAAAAAAAAACACACCTCTTCATAGTCGGCATAGGCAAAATACAGCAGCATATTCTTCTTAAGCAAGGTGCTAATTGCACGTTCATAAATACTGGCAGCTTCATCACTGAACAGCTTGGCGTTGTTCATATCCTGTTATGAAAGTAAATATCAATTCAATAAATCAAAACACTTCTATATTATCTTATAGGCCAAGCTAAATGCAATATACAAAAAGACATACCCCTTTCTCGGCCAGCAGCTTACTGGACTGTTCCAGATATTGTGCAGCTTCATACCAAATGTCTGGATGATGCCCCAACACCAGCAGGCACTGCTCGTAGGCAAACATGACTGAAAGAGAACACATTGAACTTCAGCCGAAATGTCATAATGGTTCACAAAAGATTGCTAGGCAATAATATGTACTAAATAATAATATTCTCTTTAAAGGTGTGTTACAAATATACATCCATACAGTTCAAATATGGTTCCAGCTAATGTTTATTTTATAGAGGGTGGTATAGCTCAAAATTCTGGCATAAAAGGTACAAAAAAAAAAAAAAAAAAAAAACATACCGTAACTAAAAAAAAAAAAAAAAAAAATACATGAGAAGCACAAAGCAGCAGTTTAGACAAAACACCAACGTTAAGCCCTCGTTGACACCAATGCGATTTGAGAGATCAAACAGCACGACAAATGGCACTCTATTTTAGGCAATGGAACCGTTCAAATCATTGCGACTCAAGTTGCACCTTGGAAAAGATTTGTGCTCTACTTTTCTGTGAGTTCATTGCGACTTGCATTGACTTCTGTTAAATGAAGTTGCAAGACACAATGAAATCGGAGATCCAAATAGCACTGATCTGTGGCTTTAAAATCTCGCTGAAATAGCGCTATTTCAAAGCCACACTGGTGTGAACCAGATGTTAAGGTACACTACTTGAACAACAGAAAAACATTCTCGCTGTCCAGTCCAAACTTATGACTCTACATTGAACTTGTGTTCAGTGTGCTGAAGATATAATCTGCCACAGTATCACAAACCAGCTTTACACGGTTAGAAAAAAGAACCCTCTACTTTCAACAGCATGAAACATAAGTTTAGCAGCTATTCCTAATGAAGTCTAAAGGCAAAACCCTGGGTCAGAATATAGGTGTAGATTTAACCACTAGACCCCCAGGCCTTTTCTGGCACTTTTTGTTTATGTAACAGTATTTCTTGCTAGAAAATTTCTTAGAACGCAGAAACATTATATATTTATTTAAAGCAGAGGCCCTAGAGAATAAATTGGTGGGTGTTGCAATTTTTCACGTCACATGGTATTTGCACCATGGTTTTTCAAACGCAATATAAAAAATAAAAAAAATAAATACACTTTTTTTAAAAAATTTTAATGCCAAAAAAAAACACAATACATAACTTAATTTTTTGTAAAGTATAAAAGATGATGTTAGCTTGAGTAAATAGATACCAAACATGTCATGATTTCAAATTGTGCACGCCCGTGCAACGACGAGAAACAACATACATTTTACTTTTTACATTTGGACTTGTTATGCTGCCATAACCAAATAAAGCTACCTTTAATTCCAATCAATGGGTTGAAATTTAGGAGGCTATCCTCCTGCATATTAAGTATTGCAATGAGACACTAGAAGCCCACCCTTAAATAACAGTGTCATGCAAGAGAGTGACTGTTCCCTTGGTTCAGGGGGCTCTATATTGGTTGTTAAGAACCTTGCTGACTGGTGCCCAAACAGAGATAAGGCCTTTCCACTACATGGCCTTCTCTGCAGTTTGACTGGTTGGCATGTAGAATCCTCTGTCATGAATATTAGTACAACCATATAAAGGTTTTCTAATCTTATCGAGGGCCTATGAGAAGTTTGTTGAGCAGTTTATATATTAAAAGAAGTTTGTGATAATTTCTGAATGGATACAGCGTGATCCTTAAATCCACTTTAAATACCATTTCTTTTGTAGTACCTCTTTTTGTTATGAGGGTCTGGTCTTCTGTCCGAAGAGGGTTACTTTTTTCCCACTGTATGTATTTTTTCCACATCTCTACCTGTTGAGCTTCCTGAGGGGTGTTTTGTGGGGGCACGGAGGGAGCATTGCGATCCAAGCCTTTCATCACTGTCTCGTATTCCTTTTGGAAGAAAAGAAATAAAAACTATACCAATCAGTCTCCTATATCCTGAATGTTAAACACTATCCATAGAAATACTTTTAAACTGGATATAACGATCAGACACCATCTGATCTTTCATAAGCAAAGTAAAAACTGACTGGTACTCTCTGCACCTATTAAAAAAAAACAAAAAAGTGCCTGAAAAGAAAAGACTTACCACTTAAAAGGAGTTGTAAAGGCAGAAGGTTTTTTTTATCTTAATGCATTCTATGCATTGAGATAAAAAACCTTCTGTGAGTAGGAGCCTCCCCAGCA
This sequence comes from Aquarana catesbeiana, assembly GCF_042186555.1. Taxonomy (NCBI): domain Eukaryota; kingdom Metazoa; phylum Chordata; class Amphibia; order Anura; family Ranidae; genus Aquarana; species Aquarana catesbeiana. The sequence goes on along the minus strand of NC_133334.1, from coordinate 59,235,598 downwards.
CCCCCCTAATTACCTACGTGAGCTCCTTCTCTCTCCAGCGATGTCCACGGTCCCCTCAGCCATCCAGGACACTCCTCCTGATTGGCTGAGACAGAGCAACGGTGCCATTGGCTACCGCGGCTGTCAAAGTCAGTCAGCCAATCAGGGGAGAGAGGGGGTGGGGCCAGGTCAGGCTCTGTGTCTGAATGAATACACAGAGCTCTGACTCGACTTGGGTGCCCCTGTAGCAAGCTGCTGGCTGAGGGGCACTCAAAGGAGGGAGGGGCTAGGAGCAATAAAGAGGGACCCGAGAAGAGGAGGATCCAGGCTGCTCTCTTCAAAACAAACTGCACATATAAGGTAAGTATAACAGGTTTGTTTCATATTAAAAAAAAAAAAAAAAAAAAAAAAAGAGAGAGAGACTTAAAGACTTTACAATCACTTTAACCCCCACTTGCCTGTGCCTCCAGTTAGCACTGCCTTGATGCTCTACACTGGCTGAAATATCTTAATCACCTAATATAGTTTTGGGTGTGTCGGATGCCTGGTCCCCTCTGTGCTCTGTGGTTCCTTTCTCCAGCCCCATCATCAACACTGGGTGCCGTAAAGACCTAGGGGCCTGAGGAAGCAACCGCAGCATAGTTGGGGAATCAGGCATTCTACACTCCTGGAACCGTCAGATGCCGAAGATTTTTAAGACAACACAGATTGGTAGCGAGAAGGGTAATTAGTAATCCCTTCTTTTGCAGGCAAGCCTTAGATTTTAGTTTTTATTAAATAAAGACAGAATCGCTATAACTAACACAAACCCAACTCATTGCAAGACTCACTTGCAATGCAAAATGTACATCTAGAAGGTTTTATAAGCAGGCAGATAATTCAGACATAACATCAGACAAAGCAAAACCCCCTTTGCCAAAGAAGCCTCTGTATCCCTGCCCCATTTTCCTCATGGAATGTTACTATGCCAGTCAGTAAGTCAGTATGCCACTGAGGAAGTGGTTTTGATGCAATACATACGTCAGCCGGCACTGATAGGACTGGACTCACCTTAGCCACTCTCCTGGCATTCATATAATCTCTACTCCGATCCTCTATCATTTTCTTTGCAAGATGGACATTAATACCCTGAAGACAGCATGCAAAGTGTTAGAATTACATCAGATGCACAACATCCTAAACGAACAAATACTATCCTGAGATGTGGCTGCACAGCTTACCTCTTCGTACTTGTTATAATCTCTCCAAAGTTGTTCAATGTTAATCATTGGATTGACACAACCTCGCTGGTAGACCCTGCGTACAGCTGTGATTCTTTGGTTTTCTGCATAAGATCCCACAGCTTCCCTGATTGACAAGAAACCAAACACCTCACTATGTATTGAAAAATATCACTCAAAATTTATATTCAGACTGAACCAACAAAGCACATAATGGTGCTATGCATGTGGGAGGCGGACAAAAGAACAAGCAGGGTTCCATCAAAGCTTTAGAAAGCCAAGCAAATATCAGTAAAACTCGAAATAATCACATATTCAATGGTACATAAACTTTTTTTTTTCTATGGGAGGTTTCTTTTTTTCGCAAGGGAAGTAGTGTCAGTAATTTCAGCACACAGATTTTCTTTCACCTAACCTCCAACATTCACATTAAACCTTATAATTAATTTTGTACTATGACAGAAATATATTATCACATGATATGGCCAAAAGTTTGTGGACACCTATCACTACTATAATAGCTTTTTTTCACCAATACAAAAACATGGGCATTAATATGTACTGTAGTTGTCCGCGCATCCTGGCTATAACAGCCTTCATTTTGCTATAACAGCCTTCACAAAATGTGGGAATGTGCCTGTGGGAATTTGTGCCCATTAAACCAAAATAGCATTTGTAAGGTCAGGTTGTGATGTTACTGGCTACCTCACCCTTGCCTAATAAAATCTTATACTGTATGCTGTAGCTTTAACAGGACCCTTCACTGGAAACTCCCAAACTCATTTGGAGGGTGTCCTCATACCTTTGGCCATAAAGTGTGTTTTCTTTCTTGCTAAGAGAATGCTGGCATATATGCTGCTGTTTAACAGTTCACTGAAGAAAAAAAAAGGTTTGGCCGTACACCACAGAGGGATAACTTTGGTAGAAGATATCATTTATTGTCACCATGTCATAGGAAATTACAGGAGCATATGTTGACGCGTTTCACGCGGGTAACTCGTGCTTGTGTTGTGAACAATCACGAGTTACCCGTGTGAAACGCGTCAACATATGCTCCTGTAATTTCCTATGGCATGGTGACAATAAATAATATCTTCTATTAAAGTTATCCCTCTGTGGTGTGCGGCCTAACCTCTTTTATCTTCACTGACCATTGAAGGTGGTTCGCCGGGGCTAGCACCTGCAAGGATTTGCTTATCCAGAGTTTGAGCGGTGTTACATCTTTCTTGGACTTTGTTTAAAAGTTCACCTTTGTAAAAAAAAAAAAAAAAAAAAATAATTTTTTTAAAAAATGCACATTTTTTTGTGAATAAAAAAATGCGCATTTATTATTTTTTTACTAGGAGCCTGCAAAGCATTGCACTGGCAATCTGCTGATTGCGGGTGCAATGCAAGGCTCTTGCGGACAAGTCTGTGTACGCTGTTTGCTCATACCTTGTACGGGCAGGCAGTTACACTCTGAAAGGAAGACTCCATGAACTACCTAGAGCGCTCAACAGTGCCCTGGTAGTTCATTGAGAACTACAAGCTGACAGCCGCAAAGGCTGTTGGTACCTGTAGTTTTCACATATACAGAAAACTGTGAATGAATGATGTGGCTGTGCGTTGTCAGTGTGACAGCAAGTAGGGAGGAGAAGATCCCCACTTGCTGTCAAAACAGGGGATCGGGGGGGGAGGCTGGTGCATCTGTTACATGTTACACCCTGAATGTGGGTGTAATATGTTAAAAAAGTTGAACTTATCCTTTAAAAGGTCATTCCATCCATATCCGGATCTCCAGCTTTCAGAGTTTCACTTTAAACAAGTATGGACATTGTTAGGTTAAGCCTTTTTACAGTATCTTATTGGCAGAGCCAATAATGCTACCAACATAAACAATTATTGCATGAGCTTTAGCAATTAATGCTGTGTAGAAACTTCAAAAAGCTAAGTGTGAAATCTATTTTGGGAATGTTAGTTCAAGGATCTATTAAGCTTAAAAATGACTGTTAGCATAAAAACTTACACTCCTTTCAAGAAATTGATGTAATCAACCCAGATCTGAAAATGAAGAAAAAGCACCGTTAATGTGACCACACTTAAGGTGAATATAGTACATGACAGAAATGTTATTATATGAAAAGTGAGATTTTACCTGATATGACATTATTTCCATGCCAATTTTATCTAGCGCAAAGTCATATGCTTGTGCCATTTTCTCCCTGAGGGGTAAAAGATTTATGGAAAGAAAACATGAAAGACAGGAACTAAGAACACATGTCCTCTGACACAACACCAAAACCTGTTTTTTTTTTTTGTTTTTTTTTTACATGTGCCTGTTAAAGGTTATTGCACCGTGCATGTCATCATGATTTTTCCCACTGTCAAACAAGCCTGCTTCTGTCTACAGAATATTAAATGTCAATAGAGGGCGCCAATGTTCCAGGGGCAACAAAAAACATGGAGTGCAAAAAAGCCCCACTAATCAGAGCTTTAAAGAATGTGTGTACTTTTTCAAATTAACATTATTTTCAACAAAATACTAAATAACATGGCATGTCTATTTTGTAGAAGAGGACAGTTTGGAACTGCTCTGCCTCCATGCATCCTGCTTGTTTACATGTATTGATGTGCCTGCTCTAACTGATGAAATCCAGCGAGCTGGACATTATTCACTAGCAGCAGCCTAACAGAATGCTTTCTGTGGCTGGGTTAGCATGATGTCCTAGGACGTCAGCATGTAAAACTATGGGATGCATGAAGGCCATGCAATTTTAACCAGCTTTTTTTTAGAAAAATTTAAATGACATTTCACTCATGATGTACACATATGCATTTAGCAGCGCTTAAGAGCTGCTGCGGTTAGGGAAAGGTTCAACGTTCCTCTCCTGAACGCGGAAGAATTGCATTCAGGTTAGGAACATTTTGACCGCTATGTGTAGGCTATGCATACATGAAGCCTAAGCCCGGGTTCACACCTATGCGAATAATAATAATAGCTGCAGCTGTTATACTACTTTTAACCATTCCAAAGTTAACAGTAAATTGGCCAATAACTGACTTAGAGCACAATTAAGACTTTCATGATCTCCCTGTGCATGGGGCGAATTTGACTCTTAAAACCATTAACATCACTTGAACATAACTGTTAGGACCATATATAAACACATATAGGTTACTCTAGTACATACACGTCTATTTTACCCAAAGGCAATGGACACATAGCCAGTGGAGATGGGCTCGGCATGTTTGGATCGAACCTGCCAGGAAGCCGGCACTGCACACCGCCAATCGAAGGCAGCATGTGTATGTGCAGCTGCCGGTCGGGAAATGCCTTACTGCATATGATTGGCGGTGTTCACTGACAGCTTCCTGGAGGGTTCAATCCAAACATGCCGAACCCATCAATAGCAATGAGATATAGAAAATGAAGTATGGCCAGCTGTGGCCACCACCACTGTCAGCCCAAACTGCAGTAAATCAATGGAGAGTAAGGCAGGCCAAAGAAGATATGATTTTCTTTCCTGTATCCGGTATGTTGGTTGTACCCAAGTCGGTTGATGGATCAACCCGGTTACAATGAGCCTGCCCACAGATCGCTTGAATCTCGGCCGGTCCCCGCTGAACTGGCCGAGATTCGAACCATCTATGGCCATTTTAAGAAATAGTAAGAAATTTGCACATGGCCATGTTCATACTACTGGTTGGCTTTGCCCTATTTTAATAAACAGATGATGTGTCTATTATTCACTGCACACCTTTCTAGGTTACAAATGCAACCATTAGAAGGAATTGCTATTCTAGAACAGGGGTCTCCAAACTTTCTAAACAAAAGGGGCAGTTTACTGTCCTTCAGACTTTAGGGGGGCCGGACTGTGCCCAGAGGGAGTAAACAATGCCCAAACTTTGCCCAAACAATGCCTGATCGTTTGTGTCAATGGGAGGAATAATGCCCCATTGTTGGGGTCAGTGGCATGAGGAAAAATGCCTAAAGGGCCAGATAAATGCATGCAAAGAACCGCATCCAGCCCCAGGGCCACAGTTTGGAGACCACTGTTCTAGAGAAATATTACAACCTGCTAGAAAATCTCTGTGCAAGTGGGCATGGGTGTTCCCTCTTTAAAGAAAAAAAGCAAGCAAGATTTTCACCATGTATGGTCTACTAACTTTGTGACTTTCCAGCCTTCCAGTGAAGAATTCAAGGACATGCAGATGTCCACTCACTGTTCTCTTTGACATTTGCCTGTGAATGGACAGCCTAAAAGCAGACAGTCCCTACACCTAATTTTCACATGAGCTGTGTAAGAAAAATGTTGGATATATGGCACCTATAAAAGAAGTCTATATACATTCCTTAGTGGTTATTTAGTGAGAATGAGGCAAAAGAAGAAAAGGGTCATAGCAACTAGTAATGTTTAAATGTTTTCTTCTTAATTTCTTCATTCATACTCAGAACATGGAAGCGAAACTGTAGCCTTCTTTTTTTACCTGAAGTAGACCATGCTAATGTAAATTATCTTATAGGCATGTGTTAATGTATTAATGGCACAAAAGAGTTGAAGGACACACTGAAGGATATCTCACAGCTGGAGCGGGGGACCCTGATGACCCAAATACATCTTACTGCTGCCTACTATTACATGCCTACTACCCCTGCAGGGGTACAGGGAGCTGGTGAGTGGGGATCTTTGAGGGGGAGCACCGCAAGTCACTGGATTTGATCAGCTGGTTTCACGAAAGTCACCGATTACAGACGTTTTCACTTCCTGTTATTGGACTTCATTTCATTCATTCTTTACATTATTTATATATTTTATAAATTTTTTCCACCAAGCTGTTCACTAATTTTCACTATTTTACATTGGTTTTATATTATTTAATGAGTAACTTTGCAGTATATGTTTAATGGTGGGATTAAGTATATTCATAATTTTGTCTATAGGTTTATTGGACACATTTGAGGATTAATATAAGTTTGTACCGTGGTTTTTTATTTTATTTATTTGATTTTATTTTTATATATTTCTGTTTTGGTTGGTGGTCACTATTGATTTTTTATTAAATGTCACTTAATTTTGGCTGATTTATCACATAGTGTATACCTGTATATAGGTATGAGATTGACTTGATAGCATAACTTAGGTAACGGGGGACATTTAGATCCACCACCTAATGAGGGTCAAAGGGGTGCTTTTATTATAGAGTACCTGGTTCCTTTTTGAGGTTTATTAAATTACAAGTCCAGATACCCAGATAAGGTAGCGCCATTTACCCCTAATCAAATCCTTTATTAATGTATTAATTACCTTGTTAAGTTTAAATTATATATGTACTTTGGGAGACGTATTTTTATTACATATGCAAGGTCTGCTTCTTGCTTAGTATTGAAAAACAAGGTCATTATAATTAAAAACATTAGCCTATTTGCAATGTCCAATCACATGAAATACAGACAATGCTGCTGGTAGAAAAAATGTAATCTTTGCATAAGTGGTCCATAGACGAGACAGTTTTTTTTTTTTTTTCCGATCAGATAGTGGGCTGAACAAAAAAACTGAATGAATTCCCTCATCTACACAAGCGAGGTGGATGGGGGAATCCTTGCTGCTTGCCATTGTATTCTGACAGTGGGGTCACTTCTGCCAGCAGACTACACTTATCAGAGCTGCAGCTTGATTGATCGAAGCAAAACTTTTCAACAAACCCGCTTGAGAGCAGTCGGACGTTAGAACCAGAAACAGCCATAGATAGACTGAAATTAATCTGGTCCCTGCTGAACCGGCTGAATTTCAAACCATGTATGGACAGCTTTAGGCTTTAATGACATAACAGAGCTAGGGAGCAACCTTATTTAATAACAGCGGATGAGAGGTCTTTTTTTTTTTTTCAGATGTGTTGCTGTATATTGATTAATGTAAAAAGTAAATTTTAACACCAGCTCTGCTGTAAATGTGCAGTTATTATTAGCCATGCCTCCACTTTGCTTCAGTTTTCATGATTTGGCCCCTTTTGTGGACTTACTTGTAACTTGGAAGCTTCCCTTTGGTCTCCCGAACATAGGACACATAACATTTCCATAGATCTATGTGTAAGACCTTCATGAGGCATCTTTGAAATAACTGTAGGTAGAATTCAACAAAAGGTAATCTATACTAACACAATGGCCATTTGTGTTATTCACTTTAAGTAACTGAGTAGCATATATGAAGTGTTAACAGAATGAAGCACTAATATTTGTGAGAGCTATGATGGAAAGCTAGCGACAGACATAAGATATTGGTCCTTAGTAACACAGTATTTAGAGGGAGTCACTTGTTCACCTAAGAACAATGTGTGTGTGCATAATAAATTTATATCTATATATAAATATGCACATACAATGATATACACACACACAACGTGTGCATAATAAATTTATATCTATATATAAATATGCACATACAATGATATACACACACACACAACGGTATATATATATACCGTTGTGTGTGTGTATATCATTGTATGTGCATATTTATATATAGATATAAATTTATTATGCACACACACATTGTTCTTAGGTGAACAAGTGACTCCCTCCAAATACTGTGTTACTGATAAAAAAATATATTTTTTTTTATTATAATTTATTTTTTTAAATAGATCTTTGGCTGTTTTCTTTGAGCAGTCTTTGTTGCCATCTTTGATAGCCAAGATATGTATTTTACTGCGCATCGTTCCACAAAAAATATATTTGAAATCAACCATTAGAAGAAAGACTACATACAGTACATTTTAAGGAGTAGAATTTAAAGCAGAATTCCAGCCAAAACTTTTTCGGGTCTGCAATGGAGGTTTTGTTGATTTGTCCCCATGAAGCAAACTTTCTCTTTGTTTCCTGGGAGGTAGGTGTGAGGTGCTGGATCTTGTATTGTGGATGGTTGTTTTAAGTCAAGAATCAAACCAATTTAGGAGGGAGCCAATCCCCTTAGGAAGCCCTCTAGGAGTGATAGCTAAGAGTTGGCTATCAGCTCAGAAAAAAATGTGGTGTAGGAAAAGAATCAGAAAGAGAACATAAAAAGCACAGATTTGAAATTAAAGCAAACAAATTTTGGGGTTTCAGGACTTCCTTCCTCCAGGGCTACAAATAACACACACATTTACAATTTATTACTTATTATTGGTGTTTTTAGCGCTACCTTGTTTAAAAAGATTTTTTTTTAATGTATTGTTATTGGTAGCGCTGATGAAGGGGGCCCTTTGAACCTCAAAAATGCTTTGGCTTTTTACAATACAAGATTCTAAATAAAATCAAATGTGAACTTTGTACGTTCTGTTTCTAGCGCTTTTCTTCCTGCACACCAAGCAACAAAAACCTGACAGAGGTCCTTTAGGGTCAATTCCCATCAGAACACAGTAAATGGGTTGTAACACACTTCACATCACAAGAAAATAGGATCCTGCTGCATTTTTTGCAGCTCACCATAGCACTCATTGTGAATTATGGTTCATTGCAGTGCAACAGTACTGTGTCCTCACCGTAGCACTCATTGTGAATCGTGGTTCATTGCAGTGCAACAGTACTGTGTCCTCACCGTAGCACTCAATGTGAATCGTGGTTCATTGCAGTGCAACAGTACTGTGTTCTGGACTTGTGTTGGGATGCCATTCAAAACAAACAGCACAGCAATGAACACATGCATGACGTGCTACCGTACCTTACCACAATGTAACGGCGTAAACAAGCTCCTCCATGTAAACAATTAAAAAAAAAAAAAAGTTTTGCTTGGACTTCCACTTTTACAACCCAATAAAGACACATATTTATAATATATTTATGGAGCTGTGTTAGCGATTTATTTATATATATATATATATATATATATATATAAACGCTTTGTGATTAAATGTGTGTCTATTTAGCATTGTCTGCAACAGATTATGATGAGAACTGTGGATCACACTCACCTTTTCAACCTTGTCATAATTTTTAGCTTTAATCTGTGTACAAATTAAAAAGGGAAGAAAATAGTTAGTACAGCATGGTTCTGTGTGATCTGAGAGAATTATTTAATTAGCATTGCAATAGTGAATGGCTACCTCATTTGACTGATGTGTTTATTGCACGTTTCTATAAGTATAACTATAAAAAATGCTGCTGCTTCTTCTTAGTGCTATGCATTATAATGCATGGTACCTAAAGAGACCCTATTGCCAGACTATTCTGTTTTTAACAAAAATCTTCCTATAAGATTATATGTGCATTTAGTATATTTTACGTATGATATCTACCTACAAAAGTGTAGAAATCCATAAGGCTTTAGAAACTGCTGATGGGTGCCACCACCTTGGATTTGATGTCAGCAGCCCCAGAGTTGTCAATCAGGATACACTCTATAAAATTCCCCCTTGCTCCTCCCCAGCAGCTACATAAAACGTTATGTAGAGGAGCTAGGCCAGCACAGACAGGAATTAGACACTATGGGGTTGATTTACTAAAACTGTAGAGAAAAATCTGGTGCAGCTATGCACAGAAACCAATCAGCTTCCAGGTTTTATTGTCAAAACTTAATTAAAAATAAATATTTGAGAGAAAAATATTGTGAATGGTATCCTGTTTATGCATCCTGTTTTCCATTGCAGAATTTTGCAACTGTACAAGCTCCACTATTGCATGCCCATGACAAGAAAAAGGCATTCATCCCATTATAACATTCTATTAGTACATTTTATCATGTGCATTTTACTATTAGAATACTGTGAATTGCACTAGCACACAAATTTTTTTACCACTCACAGATTTGGAATCCCAGCACATAAAAGCACCCGGCATTAACATAAAATACCCTAAGGCTGGATTCACACCTATGTATTTTTAGTGCTTTTTGCATTTTGCAGATTTGTACTACAGAACGTGTTCCATAGGAATCCATGTTAAATGGACTGTAGTGCAAATCTGCAAAATGCAAAAAGCTCTAAAACTGCATAGGTGTGAATCCAGCCTAAGGCCCCTTTCACATGGGCGTGATCTGTTTTTTTCAGCAGTGGATCTGTCTGCTGATCCCCTGCTGAGCTGAGCAGGGTGAATGACGAGGTCTGTGTCCGCTCATGCAGAGCGGACACAGCCTGTTCTGCTTTATGGGCAGTCAGATGTAAATGGACTATCTGTCCGTTTACACCTGACTGCCCTCCGATCCGATTCGACCAGGAGGGAAAGAGATTCAATTCAGTTTGCTTTTGCCAGATCAGATAAGAGGTAGGTGGGTGTAAATGGACACAAGTCTGTTTACATCTGCTGCTCCATAGAGGAGAATGGAGGTTCCAATTGGGTCGGCCTGAAAAACGGACAGGTGGACCAGATTGGACCGCTCATGTGAAAGGGGACTAAGGCCCCTACAAATTTTTACATTCTGTTGCAGTATGTTAGTAGATCGCCTCCTTGTGTCGACCCAAAGAAAAAACAAACAGGAAATACATTTATTTAATGTAAACAGTAGCATTTAGGTACACTCTAATGCAGGGGTAGGCAAGCTTGGCATTCCATCTCTGGTGAAATTACAAATCCTATGAGGCATTGAAACACCTCAATCGTGACTTCCAGAGGCAGAGGTATGATGGGATTTGTAGTGTCACCACAGCTGGGGTGACGAGGTTTCTTACCCCTGCTCTAATGGTTCTGACTACGTCTAGGCAATGTAGAGAGAAATCCTTTAGATATTTAGGAGCCCACTAAAATAGGATGACAGAACAATAAACCACCTTTGGAAGAATAGCTGGTCTTGAGTATAATACACTGTTATGAAAGTTTGAGAAAATGCTTTTTACAGGGTAAGGTCACTGGTTCAGAAACACATCTGACAATGGCTACTTTTCTGCCAAGAATCTCTATGGGAATATCCCTGATGGGTTCAATGGGTGGTTTTGCGGGAAAAAGAGAACCAAATTAAGGTCCTGGAAAAACACACGGTTCTTTCTGCAAGGGGGCCTAACACTAGAAACACATAGTTACATAGTTAGTCAGTTACATAACACCTTGAATAAAAGGTTTTTAAAAGGGATTGCAAAACCAAAGGCCAATACCTGTACTTTTAGGGTGACAAATGCTAGATTCCAGTAAAGACCTGTTTGCAAGAAGGCCAGAATGTAAGGCACAGCGTAATCTCTGGGACTGAATTGACTCTGCTCAATGGCAGATCTAACATGTTAGGAAGAGGCTAGGGGTGAATTGCTAGAATGCTGAGTATGTCTGTGTATCAGGTTTTTCTGGGCGAATACGATACAGGTAGAATCATTTTCTTCTCTCACTCTATTATGTGGAGGCAGGGAAGACATGGATTGCCTGAACTAAGACCAGTAGTGGTTAATGATTCTTACTCTGAATGGTCTAGGGTTGTTAGTGGTGTACCCCAAGGTTCAGTGTTTGGACCCTTGCTGGGGTCTGGAAATAAGAGTACCATTTCATTGTTTGCAGATGATACCAAGCTATGCAATGGAATAATGACCTTTCAGGATGTCTCCAGCTTGATACACGATAGGGGGGCCCAACTGGGTTAATCAATGGTGGAGAAGGATCTGGGTGTTCTGGTAGATCATAAGCTTAATAATAGCATGCAATGCCAAGCTGCAGTTTCCAGCGTGCAAAATCTATTCTTGTATTAAAAGGGGGGAGAGAGAGGAAGAGAGGGAGAGAGAGAGAGATATTAGTAAGACCTCATATGGAATACACAGTTCAGCTTTGGGCACCAGTTCTCAAAAAGAATATTTGGGAACTGGAGAAAGTCCAGAGAAGGGCGACCAAACTGATAAGAGGTATGGAGGAGCTCCGCTATGAGGAAAGATTAGAGGAACTGAATTTATTCTCTCTGGAGAAGATATTAAGGGGGGATTATGATCAACATGTATGAACACATAAGTGGTCAATATAGTCAACTTGGTGTAGAGTTATTCACGTTAAGATCATCACAGAGCACAAGGTTGCACTCTTTACGTCTGGAGGAAAAGAGATTTCATCTCCAAATACGGAAAGGCTTCTTCACAGTAGGAACTGGGAATATACTCCCTCAAACGCTGGTTCTGGTCAGCTCAGTAGATTGTTTAAAAAAGGCCTGCATTTTTTCCTAAATACACATGATACGATACAAATATTTATAGGTAAAGTTGATACAGGGAATATCCGTTTGCCTCTCTCGCTGGAGCATATTTGATCATAATTTATTGGGGTTTTTTTTTTGCCTTCCTCTGAATCAACTGTGGGTATAGGACTGTGTATATATAGGTTTTCTATTTGCGTTTTTTTTTTTCTATGTTAGTTGAACTGGATGGACTTGTGTCTTTTTTCAACCAGATTACATATGTAACTATGATAAATAAAGCACCCTGGGCCAGAGCTAGAGGACCCCTGGTTTTGGTTACAAACTGAGGTAGTTTGTTATTGTATCTGGAAGATAGGATGTTCACATCCGGAGTTCCCCATTTTTGGCATATCAGATTGAACACATCTGGATGAAGACACCGTTCTCCTTGGTCCAAGAGGTGATGGCTGAGATAATCTGCCTGCCAGTTGTCCACTCCTGGGACACGGACCTCAGAAATTGCTGGGCAGTGAATTTATGAACATGAGAGAATATAGTTTGTTTTCTTCAAGGAAGACAGGCTCTTTGTGCCTCCTTTATGGATGATAAATATGCCACTGTTGTGGCAATGTCTAAATACACCTGAATTGAGAGTCCCTTTAGAAGGAGTGTCTAGTACTGAAGGGACAACTTGACTGGTCTGAGCTCCAAGATGTTGATGAGTTTGATTTCCACTCTTGATCCTGTTTCCCGAACTGTCAAAGATTGGGAGACTCCTCCCCAGCCTGAGGGGAAGGGAGGAAAGATTTTCCCACTGTTAGAGCTGAAGTGGTGCTCTACCAGTACAAGGAAGTAAGTTCTTGTTTGGCTGGATAGAAGCATGTGTAAGTCCAGGGAAAAAGTCTCCTTTTTCCAGGCTGACAGAGTGTTTAAGTGAAAGTTCTTGAGTGGAATTGGGTAAAAAGTACAGCTTCAAAAGGAGGCAACCATTAGACCCAGAACTCGTAGCAAATTATAATGTGGGATTTCTTTTATATCTCGGTTGTCGAGCATGGGCTTTTAGAGAAAGACCTTGCTTTTCTGAAAGAGAAACTTTTGCTTCAGACATATCCAGGATTAATCGCAAGTATTCTAGGATGGGAGGAAGAGCAGATTTTTTTTTCAATTGATTACCCAGCCAACAGCATGGGAGCAGCTGAATGGTCTTTTGGACATTTGCGAGTCCAGAGAGTTGCAAGGAATATGAATACTTCAAGAGAAGGACATTTGGAAAGCCTATCACCTAAATGCCCCAAGTTCTGAGGAGGACAAGCAAGGGTGCCAAGACCTTTGCAAACACCCTGGGAGTAGAGGATAGGCCGAAGGGCAGCGCGACACACTAGAAGTAGTTGTCTGCGATGAGAAGGTGTAGAAATCGCTGATGAGGTAGGTAAATGGGACTGTACAGATAGGCATTTTGGATGTTCATGAATGTCATGTGTTCCACTGGTCTCAGACAGGCAATTACTGATTACTAGAGCTTTGAACTCTGTCTAGTACCCTTTTAAAACCACCAATTGAACCCACAGTCTGTGGTCTGGAGCAGGGTTTCTTTAACTGGGTTCTGCCGTGATCTACCTGTCAATTTGCAGGAAGCTGATAGGTAGATTACATAGGCCTCTACCGACACATGAAGAGCTAAGCAGGGAAGCAGCTGTGATGGTGCTAGTTGTGGCACCCTGTTCCCAGTCAGCCCTTCCTCCCCTTCTGTCCATCCTAGGTACTTGTATGTGATATCACCTGAGAAGGACAGGGGAGAAAAAGGGGCTGGCAGGGAACAACACACCACAAGGGGACGGATTACAGCTACTTCCTCGTGTTGCTCTGCATATGAAGGAAACCAATGCTATTGCAGTGTGCCCTGCTGTGCCCCATGAAAAGTGCCCTTCTCTCATGCAGTGTGCACTTCTGATCTCCTGTACCTTAGCCTGCTGCTTATCCCAAATTAGACCCAAAATTGTGCATCTTTGCAGGAAAATAACAAGCACAAGTTTCTCACTAAATAGGTATGTTTTAATATTGATTCTATTATTTAATGTTATGTTTCAAAATAATGGTTGTTATATCAACAGCTCACTGATCACATCATCGTTCCATGAGCTGTGAACATTCTTTCAGGTGTTCTCCGAGATTCTCAATCTTTTTGCCAAAAGGTTCCTCATACGTAAAAAGGTTGAGAAACCCTGGTCCAGAGGGATGCAAACTAACAGATGTCCCTTCGCTATTAAGATTGAGGGTGGCCCTTTACTGTGAAGAGGGCTGAACTTAGCAATTGAAGTTTAAGCCTGGTTAGAACGTGCAGGTGTTCTGCGCTTAGAGGAGAGATAAGGGTTTGATACTTTCTACTAAGGAAGTAAAACCTTCCCACCTGTGACCTCTTTGATGAATCAAGTGCCTTATCATAGAAAAGTCTTCCCTGGAACGGCATATGTGTGAGGCACCTTTTACAGACAATCTTCTAAGCCTTTAGCCATACGATTCCATGTGAATGGAAATTAGAGCCATTCTGGATATTTACCTCATAATGGGGGAGATTTAATAATCTGGTGCAACTGTGCATGATAACAAACTTCTAACCTTTTGACGAAAAAAAAACCTGGGAGCTGATTGATTTCTATGCAGAGCTGAACTAGATTTTGCACTCCCCAGTTTTAGTAAATCACCCCCAATGTGGCCCAGGACATCTAAATAAAAACAGAAGAGAAGGTGGCAATTGTAATTATTAAACAATGGCATGGTCCTAAAATACAGGGTCATGTTGATTGTTCATTGCCCTAGTCCAGTTAGGTTCTGTTTAACAAACAGAAATAGCAGCAAGAGCTGTTTGTAGGTCTGGACTTGCCGGGTTAAAGAGTGCCTCAAATTTTCTATCAGCATAATCTTTGAAAGAAGAAACATCTTTAGTAGGTACAGTAAGATGTTTAAGCGAGAGACGGCAGGATCAGTCACAGGAATAGCCCACTTCTGTGCAAATTCTTTTCCCACTGGAACAGAGGTTAGCAAAAAAAAAAATCCAAGATTAACTGCACATTTTAACTCTTCATGTAGGGAAAGCTTTATATGTTTTGTAGGTCTCTTTGTGCCCAAAGGAGCAAGGCAAAACAGAGAAGAAGCAAGCTGCTTAATGCCATGGCTTTTGTAGACAAAAGCAATGAGTTTATCAACCTTAGCAAGCATATTGCGTGAAGCTCCCTCTTCAATATAGTGACAAAGTGAGGGAGAGAAATATTCTGCAGCCTCCTCCAATGCAGCCTCAACATCCTCTTCATTCCCTTCTGATTCTGTGTCCTCTAGGACCAGCATCTCAGACTCCAACGTAGATTGAGAAACAGGAGTAGGAGAAAAAAGCTGGGCCTTTCAGAGCCCTGGGCAAAGATAGCTGTATTAAGACCACAATCTGTCCAAGGAATTGTGAGATAGATGCAGAAAATTCTGCTTTTGGTAGGCACCTTGTTGCATGCCTGAAATAAAGCTGGATGCTGAGACCTGTGTTAAAACCAGGTCCTGCTCCGATGCAAGGTCTACATTATCGTCACTCTGAGGTTGAGTATTGTGCGGGCCTTCAGCAGAGTGAAGGCTTTCTTGTGGCTTACATTTGGCTCCCATTTGCCTGCTACAAGTGATGGTATTACCCCGTGGGGAACTCACAACGCAGAGTGCAGGAAATACCCAGTAGTAGACCATTCTGCAACAAATCCTTATGGAGAACTGGCAGGAGGAAGCACCTGAGTACCTTAAAAGGGCTCTATGCAGAAGTGGCATTAAAGTGTGCAACCAGTGTTGTGATGTAACCTCTGGTCATCCACTTGAGCCATGGACACCCATGGTGAATATGTTGCCTGTGTCCTGTACTGTACAAATAAGATATTTTTGGGGGTCAATTTTCAGTTTACATGTTTTTAAACCCATATACCAGATTTGTTTGTTACTATATGTACTTGATTTTAGTTTTTACAAATAAGCATTAAATACATGACAAGATCCTCCCAAAGCACTACAGGATTTTTTTTTCTAGAGAACAAAAGAACAGCAGAAGCTGTGTTGTCTCTCTGACAACCTGGGAAAGAGGCATCTGATAATGGAGGAACTCTGTCCTGGCTTATTCTCTTATGTGTGTGTACATTTTAGCTTAAGCTATGGCACTCTCTAAACAGCAAGCCTGTTACAACTGGGGTCAAGGGAAAAAAATAATAACCAAAAACATGCAATGCTGGAAAAAGAGGAAAACAAAATATTATATTATGTAATACATCATTCAGTCATTTAGGAACACTGTTTGATTACGGTCTAAAGAAGGCTGCCATTCCATGACTCATACACATTATAGTGTATCCAGAGCAGTGACTAAGTGAATAACGTTACGTTAAGTCAGGGAATTGCTCCTCAGCAAAGCCTAATCACACACTTGGTTTTTAGACTGTTTGGACACAACATTTTTGAGACAACTATGATTTTATAGGGGCTGAGCTACCAAAGTGACCAGCATAATATGACAGATATACTCAGCACACCTGATGTGGCACTTTTACAGTCTCCCAACCCAGAGACATTAAAAAAAAAAAAAAAACCTTTCTAGCTGCAAAAAGCTAATGTGACTAGAATCCTCTGGAGTCTCAGTACACCTCTGGTATTTCCAAAAACCCTTCCTTAAAGTGTATGTTACCCCATTTCATATTCCAGATATGTATCTGTTGTAAAATGTACTTTATGAAAGAGTATGCAGTTTTCTTGGCATTTCTTCCTTTGTGTGAAATACTTGGTGATCCTACCAGTTCCCCTAAGCTATCCAATTTTAAACTGGTCATGCTAGGTATGGAAGCACACCCAACCCAGTATGGTCAGTTTTCTTCTTTGCATTCTGGAGCCAAGCCAGCCTGTTCTCCAGTGGCAGATTTATGCTTTTACATGACCTCCGGCCCTGCTCTTTACTGGGAAGATCAGTGTATTATCATTTATCTTCCGCCTGCTGACAGGGGCCAGGGGATGGATTGACTGGTACAACCAGCCTGTCCATAGATGGATCGAATCTCGGCCGGTCCCTGGTAAACAGGCCAGGACTTGATCCCTCTATGGCCAGCAAGGGAGGCCCCCATGATTCTCATGTCAGCTGTATAACTGATCCGTGGTGGGCTTTGGGGGGGGGGGGGATATCTAAGGTCAACCACTTTCCAATTTCTTTGATAAAGTTGTGACTATCCCTTTAAAAGTAGCATGTAAGATAACTTAATAATGTATTCTTACAAATAGGGTTGTCCCGATACAGATACTAGTATCGGGACCGAAAGCGAGCATTTGCACGAGTACTTGTACTCGCACAAATGCTCCCGATGCCTTATCCGATACCTGGTCGGGGGGGGGGGGGGGGGGGGGCGAAGAGGGCGGACGGAGTCGGTGGATGGAGAGGGCGGGTGGAGTCAGCGGAATGGAGAGCGAGTCCTCACCTTCAGTGAACTAGCTAGGTAAGCTGTCAGGGGTGCAGGGCGCAGCCGTATCAGGATCGAGGACCGGAGCCGTCACATTTGGGCGCCGTCAGCGGCTGAACATCCCGACGTCCATCTTGGTACACCCTGCACTCGGCTGTAGTAAGCCAGCAGTGGACATCTTGTTACACCCAGCCCATAGAGTTCAGGCTGGGTGTAATAAGATGTCTGCTACTGCTTACTGCGGCCGAGTGCAGGGTGTACCAAGATGGGCGTTGCAGCATAGCATTTCAAAATAAATTATTTTCTCATGTCATTGCTGCATTTCAGTGCCAGCCACCTGTCAGTGCCCATAAGTGCCAGCCACCTGTCAGTGCCACGTATCAGTGCCCATAAATGCCACCTATCAGTGCCAGCCACCCGTCAGTGCCCATAAGTGCTGCCTATCAGTGCCAGCCATCAGTGCCCATAAGTGCCACCTATCACTGCCAGCCACCTGTCAGTGCCACCTAACAGTGCCGCCTATCAGTTCCCATCAAACTGTCACATGACATTAAAAAAAGTATCGTTAACCGGTATCGGCGAGTACCTGAAAAAAAGTATCGGTACTTGTACTCGTCTTACTACTTGTCTTAAAAAAGTGGTATCGGGACAACCCTAATTACAAAGAAACAAAAAATGGCAGAATGTTTGCACACAGAACTAGTATGTCTCACTCTAGTCTTCATAATTGCTAGCTTTTTAAAACTATGTAGCACTAAGGCTGGGTTCACATATGAGCACACAGCAGCTCACAGCAGGAGTCCAGTGCGTCCTCGTTTACCATTTCAGCCCAAATTTTTGTCTGAATTTGGACCTGAAATGGACCAAAAGACGCACAGCGGTCCTGTGCAAATCGCACCGGAGCCGCTGCCGAGATATATGAACCGGTCACAATCTCCTGCTATTGTGAATTGGATGCGTGGAACCCGCATCCAATCCACACTAGTGTGAACCCAGTCTAAATGTGTACCTGTCTTAAATGACAGAAGAAAGTCCCAGGGACTTGGAGATGCCTTTTCTACCATCAAAACCACTCATCAATCATGGGTAAGCAGATACAACAAGTTCTAAATTATGGTGTTCTTAAAGTGTAACTAAAGGCAAAACTTTTTAGTTTTGGATAGAGTGGAGAGGGATTAGAACACCTGTAAGGTTTTTAGTGCCCCCCCCCCCCCCCATTAGGCAGATTCTCCCCCTCTATTGGTCCAGTTTAAAGTTCTCAAAGGTAGAATAAAAATCACAAAAGTTTGGTTTACACCAGAGCAGTAATAGAGGAGAAATCTTCCAATGGGGACACTAGTTCTGGTGACACACTGGGATTCCTCACTCCTCAATCTCCCCTATGGGACACAGATGGCAAAGGGAAAAAGAAAAAGATTATGATGGGTAATAATCTATAATCTCCCCGCACCCCCCCCCCCCCTTACTGCATCCAAAATGGGGGGGGGGAGAGTTTGGTCTTTAGTTATACTTTAAGAACCGATGGAGTAAAGCTAGGTACACACCGATAGAAATTCGGCCAAATTTTGATTTGTTTGTAGCCCCCCCTCTGTTTGACAGAGGCCAATTAACCCAACTTCTGTCAAATGGGACTGCTGAAAAAACTGCTTCAATCAGAGGCTTGAAGAGAAATCGGCTGCAGCTCTGATCAGTGTATTCTAACAGCAGAGACTCCCTGCTGACAGAATACAATATACCAGCAGGTTTGGCTTCCAGCCTCAACATCAGTTTTTGGGGATGCACAAACCTGTTTTATTTTTTTTCAGTGGGCTGAACAGAAAGAGGAAAAAAAATAACTTGTGTATCTAGTTTTACAATCCCCCTTTTTTAACACCAAACAAAACCTGGAGAGCAGCTGTAGAAACAATTGAACACTGCCATCAACATTCATGAAGACGACACAGCACACAACTGCAGGATACATAAATACAGCATTTTATTGTGCCACAGTTACCTGCTGTGCTTGCTAAGCTGTATTAAACAAAGTATGAAATACCCCTCTCACAATAATGCTCAACTTCCCTCCATGTCTGTTTTAGGCTGGGTTCACAATGCAGACGGATGCAGCTGACAGCATGGGTCCGTTGCGTCCCTGTTCTCCCTTTCGGGGATGAAACGGAGCCAAAGACACACAGGACCTGTGCAATTCACTCGGCAGCTGCTCCAGATATGTGTGAACCAGCTCCATAGAGAGACGGCCACAATCTCCTGTCATGCACTAGTGTGAACCCAGCCTCAAGTCCTGAATTTTAAGAAGTGATTGAACATGAATGCTCTTTTCCTGAACTGCAGAAGAACACACAGCTATTCAGCAGAGCTACATATATGTTTTTATGGTTATTAAGCTATAGTAAATTACAGATGTTAAAGTGGAGTTCCACCCAAAAATGGAACTTCCACTTATTGGAATCCTCCCCCCCTCCGGTGTCACATTTGGCACCTTTCAGGGGGGAGGAGGGAGCAGATGATACCTGTCTAATACAGGTATCTGCTCCCACTTCCTGGCATAGATCACCACGGTGATTGCGGTGACCTACGCCACTTCCGCCACCTACTCTGTCCTCCTCCACCGCTGTATTCTGTGAGACACAGAACACAGCGGGGACCTGAGAGGATGCGCATGCGCAGTAGGGAACCAGGAGGTAAAGTCGCACGGCTTCACTTCCTTATTCCCTTACCAAGGATGGCGGCGGCAGCAGCAGCCAAGAGCCGAAGGACGGCTTCAGCTGCCGACACCGCGGGCTCCCTGGACAGGTAAGTGTCCATATATTAAAAGTCAGCAGCTGCAGTATTTGTAGCTGCTGGCTTTTAATATTTTTTTTTTTCAGCGAACCTCCGCTTTAATGAGCATATCATTGACAACAAAAATTTAAGGGAAATACCTAGCACAGTAAGGGCTCACGTACACAGGCCCTTTTTAGCATACAACGTAAACTGTGTGTGTAGAAAGGGAAAGAAGGAGTAGATATGGCGCTGTTCCAGATCTGATGGGGGTGAAGGATCTGGTGAGTGCAGTCATTACAAGAGCACAAATAAGACACGCACTGAGGATTTATTAATTGAAAAGTTCACCAGAATTTAAATGGACTCATTCACCGGCACCATAGCACTAATTAATCAGATGTTCACTTGTTTATTCACATCAGCACTTTAATATATTTTTTATATTGTTTTTTACGGATGATATATATGTATAATAACTAAGTAATTTGCAACATATTTTATCAATTTATTTATGGTATAAACCGAGGCCATACACATTGCACTTTATTGTATTGTTTACACAACGCATACACACCCAGGCTTCACACTAACCTTTATATGGGTTCTTGAGGTAATACACATAGGAATAGGAACCACTTAGTATTTTTATTCCCCCACCTAATATATTCCTCCCAATTAAGGGAGCAGCACACACCTGAATTCACCAGATCTGGAACAGCGCCATATCTACTCCTTTTTTCCCTTTCTACATTATACTTCACCTAGTGGAAGTAATTGGTAGTGGCAGCAGTTCCAACAGATTTTGTCTCTTTTAAAATACATCCCATTGCTCGGGTATCTTCTTCTTTTTTCGTAAACTGTGTGTGTACTTCCATGCCCCATATACACAGCTGCCACGTACAGCAGGCAATAATAGCAAATAGCTGTATGCGTAAACAAGTGCATGAGTGTGTACAACCCTGGACACAGGTAATGTGTGGATGTATGCAAATAGTGGAGTAAACTCACACATAGCCACATGCAGCCAGTTATTATCATGGTCAGCTGTAAATATAAGGTGGGGAAATATGGCTGCAGTTTACTTTTTATGCCAAAAAGCACCCATGTGGATGAACACCTCTTACTGAATCTGGGGTTCTTTTCCCTGGAGAGCCCTGTCTGTTTTTCTGTAAAATTGGGAGAGAAGTATGGGAATACATTTTTTTTTAAACAAATATACGCCGATAAATACGGTAAGTAACACGCACTTTTTTCCCCTTAAAATCAGGGGGAAATCGCGGGTGCGTGTTATACACCGATCCCCTGCGATCCTGAGCTGCCAGATCTAAAAAAAAATCGCAGACCGCGATTTGAAAATGGCGCCGCCGGCGCCGAAATACACAGAGCCGGTCCTCGGCTCTTCTCGGCCACTTTCGGCTTCACTCGAGCGCCGCCCGAACCTAGCCGAGTGTACTCGGCTAGGTTCGGATAGCTCCGCTCACAGTCACGCCCATCCCGGGCGGGACTATGAGTGGAGCCGAAAGTGAACGAGAGCCGCCGAGGACCGGCTCTGTGTATTTCGGCGCCATTTTCAAATCGCGGTCGGCGATTTTGAAGCCCAGTATGGCAGGGGATCGAAGGCTGCACTGGGGCAAGGCTGCACTGACAAGGCTGCACTGAGAAGGCTGCAATGATGGGCATTTAAATGTCATTTTTTTTTCCCTTCAACTTCCCTCCTAAAAGTTTTTTCCTTAAAATTCCCTCCTAAACTTGGGGTGCGTGTTATACGTCGGTGCGTGTTATACGCCGATAAATACAGTATCTACTGTAGCTGGATGCAGCATTGGTTGCTGCATCTGTCTCCCGCTGGCTCCAACACTGATGACCAAATGATCAAACACCGCAGATTGCTCGGTTCTCAGTGAACCCTGAGCAGAGAGCCGGTGACTGTCAATCACCGGCTCTCTGCTTTGAACCCCCGCTGAGCTCACTGGAGCATTGGGCTGTGGAGAAGGCGAGAGCGGCCGGCTCAGCCTCTCAGCAGTTTGCTGAGAGGCTGAGCCAGGTGTCAGTCCAGGCATGGGCGGATCCCGACTTCAATGTCGGGATCTTGCCCGAGCCTGGACCGGCTCTGTGACTTCAGCCCGCTGTCTGCTGAAAACGGGTAACAGGAGTGCAAAATGATCCACAGAACTACAAGCAAACACGCTTTGGCTGTACTGCTCCTTTAAATACAAGTCCCATCTGATTTACTCTATTTATTGTTCAGGACAAAAACATTGCAGAAGTCCCTCAGGAATGACATTACTTTTTAAATGGCAAATAATGGAGAAAAAGAGGGTTTTGTTTGCATATCCTTATATTCCCTCAGCTGCAGATGACAGAACAAGGTTTTGTATTGAAAAGCAGCCCATTGTATGCACCTGCCTAATGCTAAAGCCCACAAGGGCTGGTATTAGCACAGCAGGGATCCCCCACATCTATACTCCTTCAGAAATAAGAATACTAGCCTAAGTGTGCTGCAATGGTATGTTTGAGAAAGGGGTGGGGCATTGCTTAATTAAAAGTAATGAGGTATAATGAAAGTTAAAACTTTTTTGTTTTCGACAGATTGGAGATGGATTAAAATTACTTATCAGGTTTTTATTGCTACCTCTGCCTGTGTATTAGGGAGATTCAACTTCTCTATTTAGCAGCATCACTGAAAGCCTAAGAAAATCCCAAATCTTTGATTATTCCCAGAGCAGTAATCCTATACTGGGGACACCAGAGGCCCCCACAAGAGATTCCCTTAATTTACAGGGATCCTCTCACTTCCAATTATAAATATGGGGCAGGAAGTGGAGAGAAATATCTCCAATGGGACACAAATAGGAATAAATGGACAAGGTTTATTACCCTCCCTAACGCTCTCCAAAAAAAAAAGTTTTTCCTATAGTTGTACTTTAACCATTTACAGACCGGAAGTTTTGGCTGCTTAATGACCAGGCCATTTTTTGTGATACGGCGCTGCGTCGCTTTAACTGACAATTGCGCGGTCGTGCGACCAAACAAAATTGATGTCCTTTTTTTCCCCACAAATAGAGCTTTCTTTTGGTGGTATTTGATCACCTCTGCGGTTTTTATTTTTTGCGCTATAAACAAAAAAAATTACAATTTTGAAAAAAAACAATTACCGTATTTATCGGCGTATAACACCACTTTTTTCCCCTTAAAATCAGGGGGAAATCGCGGGAGCGTGTTATACGACGATCCCCGGTAATTGTGAGCTATCGGCGGCGATCGCCGCTGACATTAACATAGCGAGTAGTTTTAAATATGGCGCCGCGGAGTTCGGAGGGACACGGCGGAGCGGAACGAGCACCGCCGAAATCAGAGCCAAGATACACATAATCGAATGTATTCGGCTCTTTCCGGCGCCGCTCACAGTCACGCCCAGTCCCGCCATTGGACCTGTGTTATGTCCATCATAGGGCGGGACTGGGCGGGACTGTGAGCGGCGCCGGAAAGAGCCGAATACACTCAACTATGTGTACCTCGGCGGCGTTCGTTCAGTTCCGCCGGCGCCGAGTCCCTCCGAACTCCGCGACGCCATATTTAAAACTACATGCATGTGTATGTCGGCGGCGGCGGTGGGCATGGACACTGGGGATAAGGCTGCACTGGGGCAAGGCTGCACTGACAAGGCTGCACTGGGGCAAAGCTGCACTGACAAGACTGCACTGGGGCAAAGCTGCACTGACAAGACTGCACTGGGGCAAGGCTGCACTGACAAGACTGCACTGGGGCAAGGCTGCACTGACAAGACTGCACTGGGGCAAGGCTGCACTGACAAGACTGCACTGGGGCAAGGCTGCACTGACAAGACTGCACTGGGGCAAGGCTGCACTGACAAGGCTGCACTGGGGCAAGGCTGCACTGACAAGGCTGCACTGGGGCAAGGCTGCACTGACAAGGCTGCACTGGGGCAAGGCTGCACTGACAAGGCTGCACTGGGGCAAAGCTGCACTGATAAGGCTGCACTGGGGCAAAGCTGCACTGACAAGGCTGCACTGGGGCAAGGCTGCACTGACAAGACTGCACTGGGGCAAGGCTGCACTGACAAGACTGCACTGGGGCAAGGCTGCACTGACAAGACTGCACTGGGGCAAGGCTGCACTGACAAGACTGCACTGGGGCAAGGCTGCACTGACAAGGCTGCACTGGGGCAAGGCTGCACTGACAAGGCTGCACTGGGGCAAGGCTGCACTGACAAGGCTGCACTGGGGCAAGGCTGCACTGACAAGGCTGCACTGGGGCAAAGCTGCACTGACAAGGCTGCACTGGGGCAAAGCTGCACTGACAAGACTGCACTGGGGCAAGGCTGCACTGACAAGGCTGCACTGGGGCAAGGCTGCACTGACAAGGCTGCACTGGGGCAAGGCTGCACTGACAAGGCTGCACTGGGGCAAGGCTGCACTGACAAGGCTGCACTGGGGCAAAGCTGCACTGACAAGGCTTCACTGGGGCAAGGCTGCACTGACAAGACTGCACTGGGGCAAAGCTGCACTGACAAGACTGCACTGGGGCAAAGCTGCACTGATAAGACTGCACTGGGGCAAAGCTGCACTGACAAGACTGCACTGGGGCAAGGCTGCACTGACAAGACTGCACTGGGGAAAGGCTGCACTGACAAGGCTGCACTGGGGCAAAGCTGCACTGGGGCAAAGCTGCACTGACAAGGCTGCACTGGGGCAAAGCTGCACTGACAAGGCTGCAATGGACACTGGGTCAAGGCTGCACTGACACTGAAAAGGCTGCAATGACACTAACAAGGCTGCAGATGAACACTGATGAGGCTGCATTGATGGGCATTTTAATGTAAGTTTCTTTTCCTTAAACTTCCCTCCTAAAAGTTCTTTTCCTTAAAATTCTCTCCTAAACTTGGGGTGCGTGTTATACGCAGATAAATACGGTATTTTTTACTTTTTGCTACAATAAATATCCCCAAAATGTTTTTAAAAAACAAATTTCTTCCTCAGTTTAGGCCAATATGTATTCTTCTACATATTTTTGGTAAAAAGAAAAATCGCAAGAAGAATATATTGATTGGTTTGCGCAAAAGTTATAGCGTCTACAAACTATGGGAAAGATTTATGGCATTTTTATTATTTTTTTTTACTAGTAATGGTGGTGATCAGCGTTTTTTAGCAGTACTGCGACATTGCTGCGGACAGATCGGACACTTGACACATTTTTGGGACCATTGACACTGATACAACGATCACTGCTATAAAAATGCACTGATTACTGTGTAAATGTCACTGGCAGGGAAGGGGTTAACACTAGGGGGCGATCAAGGGGTTAAATGTGTGTTCTCTAGGTGTGTTCTAACTCTGAGGGGATAGGACTGACTGGGGGAGGAGACATATCGTTGTTCCTACTTAGTAGGAACAAATGATATGTCTCCTATCCCCTGACAGAACAGGGATTTTTGCGTTTAAGACACACAAATCCCTGTTCCTGTGCATGCGATCGCGTGTGGAAGGCGGCGATTGCCACCGCCGGCCACGTGCATCGGGTTCCCCCGCCGTGTGGAGGGCGCGTGCCTGCTGTCACCCTTAAAAAGGTACAGATGTACCCATGCGGCGATTCGCAGTAACGAACCACTTTGCCGCCATATATATTGGCAAGAGGTTAAATACAAAAATAGATATGTGCTTATGAACATGAGCAAATCAGGTGTAATGATGCTATAGTGGTTGCTGAATACCCCACTCCCCAAAAAACAAAGTTCCAAAAGGTAAAGAGGAAGGGGCGTGGGGGTGGTTGAGCAGATAGGAGTCAAACGAGGTTTAAAGAGGTTGTTAAGCCATACAACCACCTTTCAACAATCCCCTCTGCTCTGTTAAACAATGTACCCAGTGTATTTGTTTTTTAATAAAACTGCCGCTGTGTACCTTATTTTAAAGTGCCAATCAGCGCTCACATGACCGGCCACCTCTCTCCTCTCTCGAGTGGACAGCTCCAGCCTGCGGGGCTGGGAAACATCTGACGTTATTTAGGAGGAAATGAGAGGTGGAGAGTGGCAGCAGGTCACGTGAGCACCGATCGGCACTATAAAATAAGGTACACAGCAGCAGTTAAAAAAAAACAAAAAAAAACAAAAAAAAAAACAAACAAACAAATACACTGGGGACATTGTTTAACATAGCAGAGGGGATTGTTGAAAGGTTGCTGTATTATGAGAGCAGCAGAAGGGGAGGTTCGTGGAGTGGACAGAGCTGATAGGCAGGGAGGGGAGGGGGGAGGACAGAGCAGGGCTGCGTATGGTCAGTTTACAGGGGGGAGGGCAGAACCAGGCAGGATCAGCCTGGCTTTGTTAGGTGATATGGGGGGGGGGGGGCAAATTACACAGCAATGTGCTGTATAACATGCTTTAAGGGAGCAGGATCCATTTTTTTTATTTTTTTTAGGGTAACAAACACTTTAAATTGGAACTAAACCCTCCTATATCCTTTACAGCCAAGAAAGCTGCCATTAAGGCTTCTGTTTGATCTGCAGTTCCCATAGTACTGCATATATGACCAGTTTGACACCAGCCATTTAATGAGAACACAAGCAACTTTGAAAGTCATCATTCACAACATGCTTTACATATAAATGCTTTGGGAAGCAGTTAAATTGATGGTTTTATTTCGGCTTTAAAGCCTAACTCCAGTTAGATTTAGCTTTATAAATTTAGTTTGGACACAGCTGGTCCAAACAAACTATTTACTGCACTACTACATGAGCTTGCTGTGAGCACTGTATAAACTGTATGTAGCATCAGTTACGTAAAGTATGCAGCACTATATTCCAGCAGCAGGACAGAGACTTCCCGGCCAATTCCCAGAACTAAAAGTTGGTCTCAGCTCTACTCAGCCATTCAGAGGAAGCCTTGTATTTTTCTACGAATGAATACAAGGCTTCCTTTAACTGGATGAGGTGGAGAGGTGTAAAGATGACCTCATGCTCTCCACCTAAGCCAGAGGAAGCCTTCCACGCACTCACAAAAATACAAGGCTTCCTTCTGAATGGCTGAGCAATGCTCAGCCCAACTTTATTTTGTTCTGGGAATGAGGCAGGAAAACTCCATCCTGCTGACAGAACACAGTGCCGTATACTGTATGTAGCTGATCAAACTATTTAACAAGATTGTAAAGCTTTAGGTGTTTTTTTTTTTTTTTTAAATTAAAATCTTCCCCCCCGCCAAGTGCCCCTGTAGAAAGCCCCTTGTGATGGGGGCACCCGTGCATGCTCGATCCCAAGCAGGGCTGTGTGCGTCTTTTCTAGGACATAGCCTGGCTCAGCCCAGCTCCCTCCTTGCTCCCGCTGCTTCCAGCCAAGCCCATGAGAGTGGAGAGAGGACAGAATTGCTGCTGCAGACATGCACAGCGCTGGATCAAGATCGGGCTCGGGTGAGTATTTGGGGGGGACAGAGGCGCCACTATTAAAAGTTATTTTTTTTTTTTTTTACCTTATAGCAGAGAATTCATGAAGGTAAAAACCTCTCAAACCTGGAGTTAGGCTTTAAGTCTATGGGCACTATGCACAACTGGCTACACCCGTGAGGAATAATCAGTGGGGTAGGGTAAATAAAACTGGCCCAAAATGCTTTTATTTGCTCCTCTGGCACCAATATCCCACATTCTCCTATTCTCTGACAAGGCTGGCTGCCAGAATATAATAGTTTGCAGTGGATATTCATCTACCCACGCTGTTAAGTGTAAATGGGGGGAATCAACAGATTTCTCTTGTTCAGCCTGTGGGGTCAAATGAGAGAAATCTTACAGTGTATGGCCAGTTTAAATCTTATAACTGTCTATCAGAATAGCAGCTAGAAGTACTTGTTCCCACCAGCCCACAGTGTTTTGTGTTCTCCGGTGTCTGTTATACACCAGCGGTGAAAGGGAAATGCATCACACAGATTACATTGACAAGCAGTGCCATGCAGTGTGTAGAGTAGTTCTCTGGGGAAAAAGCACATTGCCACTGTGCTGGGGTTTGAACGGGTCGCTAGCATTAATGTTCTTGTGTACAAAACACAGGTCACCATAAATAGTATGAACAAGCCCAAGAATTCATGCGACAACACAAGATTTAGGCATAGATATTTGCCTAAAGGCAATAGTGTGTGTAGCGGTCAGCATGACTATATTCCTTTACAAACATAGGATGCACAAGCCCTGTAGAAGTTGAACTGTTCAAACAGTTTTGCATATAAAAATTACCTATGGCTGACATAACTAAGCTTTTACATTTCTAGAAGAAATCCTAAAAGAGAATGTAAAATCAAAACCACAAACGTACGTAATCTCATTGATGTGGCAGCTGCATTAATTCTCATTATTCAGGCTTTTTTTCTTTTGTTTTCACTGGGTAAACTTGCAAATAACATACTTCCTGTCCCTGGGTGGCTACCCTAACTCCTCAACTATACCTATGGATGGAGTCATTTGTCAAACAAGTCTTTATTTTCATTACATGGAGGGTGGAGACATTAGTAGTACAAGGAAACCCAATAAGAGTTTTTTTTATTTAGCGTAAAAACTTTTTTGAAGTCCATTAAAGGACAAAGGAATTTAGTAATTCCTGGACATTATACTATCACTTTCAGAAGGTTTGGACAAAAGAACTTCACATAAACTCCCCATATATCCCCCCCATTTCCAATTACCATAGCTCAGTTTTTTTGAGCACATAGTACATGAAGCAGTACATAAAGCCAATGGCTCAGAGGTGGGACCAGTGCGCCCCCCACCCGCCCAATGGATTTCAAGAAAAATAAAAGTGTACAGTAAGTACAAAAAAAATAAATAAAAATCTCATCATTGAGGGACACAGGAATGCTGTAATTATTTGACATTTGGGATGTCCAAAAGCGGGGGTGAGCAATAGCCACTCAAAGATGCAATGTATATAGAATCTTACTACAAGGAATCACTGCTTGGACTAAGGCAAAATAATCAGCCAAACCAAATACTGAAACTCAACGTGGTGCTCCACACCTGGATAAGTAATGCCTTGTTTCCACTGAGCGGATCGGTTCGGGTCGGTACAGTTTGAATGGCCTAGAATGGTCCGGTCTATTCTGGTGAGCGTTTCCACTGCAAGTGGGACCACAAGGGGGCCATACAGGGTTTAGAAAAAATGCCTCAGCATAGCACAGCAGAGGGTTTTCTGTCAGCCAATCAGTGGAATGTATCGTAGCTCCGCCCTAACCGAACCGTTTCATTTTCTATGGCCCCACATCTGAAGCAGGACCCTGAATGGAATGGTTTGGTTCGGTTGTATGGGCCGCTTTCATAATGGAAACACCCAAAATAGCGTACCGTACCGATCCGCTCAGTGGAAACAAGGCATAAGAGGCACTAATGGTGTTACACACCTGGATAGGTAAGCAGCACCATAAGAAAGAATAAAGGCTCTCAACTACCAAGGCGGAGGACAACAAATCATCCATTAAAAAGGAAGATGGTAGAGCAACAAACTTTCCTGAACAGGAAGGGGAAGAAAAAAAGGATGCAAGAATGCATAAAGCCATCAGGACCAAAAAGATAAGTCCTTTCACCTCTCATCAAAAAGTTACGTTGTCAAGGGTGTGGTATCCACACTACAGCCCGCCTGACCATTTATGAAATGCACGATTCTAGGAATCAAGAAGCATAGCTGTGTAACACAGAAAATCCCTACATAGGAGCAGGAATTCATGTACTAGCACTAACAATGAATTTTAAAAAGTGTAGAAAGAAGACTTATCTTTCAGCAATTAGACCCCAAGAAGACACCTGGACTTACACTATAACAGTGAGGGGAACTCTGCAGCAGGAAAATACAGGACACAAAAAATGGATATTTCCTTGCAAGGAACACCGACATGCATGACCCTTGCGGTTTAAAAATAATTTTAAAAAAATATTGGAGTGTAGAAAGCAAACAGTATAGGCACAAAACACACTCAATGCTATCTAGGAGAGGGAAACAGGCAGTCACAGAGGGAGTTCTCAATTTTTTTTCTTGGAGGATGAAGACCGTATGAAGACATTAACTCAAGTAGTAGGCAAGTCTATCCATAAGGATGAGGGAAAAGGAAAAGAATATTTTTCAACTTGACTAGATTCTGGCAGATAGCAGGATTAACTGATCCAAAAAGGGACCGACTAACTTGGGAGAATTGAAAAGTACCGAGATATAATATGAGAAGGAATTCTCCCACAATCCCCTATAGAGGTAGATGGAAAAGATCTGCTATACTCAAGGACTGTAGAGGATATGAATCTGGTCTTCAGACACTGTTTTTTTTTTCAGGCAAGATCCTCAGGGCATTCCACAATAGGAAAGGCAGGTTTAAAAAAAAAAGAAAAAAAAAATCTTTGAAAAGAGGGATAGGGCTCAGACACAGTCCAGCACTGCAAAGAATGCAATCAAACATGATAAAAAAAGGATTCCACATTGGATCTTGATCCAAAGGTTAAACAGTAGAACAACAAGGGTAAGACTGAGCATTCAAACCAGTAAGTAAAACAGCAGGATGAATGAACAACCTCCCACTCAAAAAGTGGAGGGGTACCGGTCATGAGAACGGCTGAGCAGATGAGATTGAGAACAGGCCATGAGATCTGACGCTTGAGTTTGAGGTATACGGTCATAGTCCAAGAGGTACCAATGTAGTAGATGAAGAATAGTGTTCCTCCTCCCCTTTTTTTTGCCTGACTTAAGGCAGGCAAACATTCTGAGCACCAGAGGTATGGAGAATAACAGTAACATGGGCAGAACCAGAGAGACACCTACCCTAAAAAGGGTAAATAATTAAAATGTTCCTTCGCGTATCCTCCGCATGACTGGCACAAAGCCTAGATGCCCTACACATCTGAACAGATGAGAGACAAGCCTAGATGCTTTCAAGAGACCACTGCAGCTGAAACACATGGCCCTTGACAACTTTTCCAAAAGCCCTAGAACACAAGGGTTTGTCCATGAGATGGAGTTATCACACAACGCTCTTAAAATGAGATCACTTAAATTGAGTGTCACTCAAACTGAGACCTAGGTAGGAAATCCAACTGCTAATCAGTGAAGTCCATAAGAGGCAAGAATATCATCAACCAGTTTAGTGGTATGTCTGATGAATGACAGGAGTGTTTACAGTGGGCAGAAACCTCTCATCATAAAAATTCTCTTTTAAACAGAAAAAGTGCATTCACATTGTCAGAAGGAAGCAGATAAGCGGAGCTTCCACTTTTGGGTGGAACTCCGCTTTAAGACTGCAATGAGGGGTCCCAGCATCTAGTTTACAGGCATCAGTTCCTTCTGGGGATGCCGAGATACTACTCCCAGAAACAATGGGAAAATAAGGGTCCCCCATTGTAGAGGGACTGTCCTCTGTACATACACAATATTGCCAGAAGTATTGGGACACCTGTCTTTACACGCACATGAACTTTAATGGCATCCCAGTCTTAGTCCGTAGGGTTCAAAATGGAGTTGGCCCACCCTTTGCAACTATAATAGGGAAGGCTGTCCACAAGGTTTAGGAGTGTGTCTTTGGGAAGGTTTGACCATTCTTCCAGAAGAGCGTTTGTGAGGTTAAGCACTGATGTTGGACGAGCAGGCTTGCTCACAGCCTCTTGTCTAATTTATCCCAAATGTGTTCTATTGGGTTGAGGTCAGGACTCTGTGTAGGCCAGTCAAGTACCTCCACCCCAAACTCACTCATCCACACTATATTGCCAAAAGTATTGGGCCACCCCTCCAAATAATTTGGTTGGGGGGGGGATTATGGTGTGGGGTTGTTATCCAGGGGTTGGGCCTGGCCCCTTAGTTCCAGTGAAGAGAACTCTGAAGGCATCAGCATACCAAGACATTTAGAGTGAAGACTGCGAGCCAGCCCTTCTCGTCCAACATCAGTGCCTGACCTCACAAATGCGCTTCTGGAAAAAGGGTCAAACATTCCCAGAAACACACTCCTAAACCTTGTGGACAGTCTTCCCAGAAGAGTTGAAGCGGTTATAGCTGAAAAGGGTGGGCCAACTCAATACTGAACCCTACAAACTAATGCTGGCCATACACTATACGAAAAATCGGCCGAAAAATCGTTCGTATGGACACTTCGTTCGTTTTTCGGCAAGTTAGTGGGTACAAATCGATAATCGTTTGTGACGTTTTTGTGGAAAAAAAACGAACGGCATGTTTGGAAAATTTCTGCCGAACGTACGATAAATTGCAAGGTTAATGTGTTTCCCGTCCGAACTGCCTGCACTAGGTATATGTAAAAAAACGAACACAAAATTATTTATTCATGTCCACTGAACAGATTATCGGACATTATATGATGGCACGATAGTTTGCGGTCACGGTCGAACGTTCGTTTTTCGAAAATGGGTTCGGCCGATTTTCTGTATAGTGTATGGCCAGCATAAGACTGGGATGCCATTACAGTTCATGTGCGTCCCAACACACAGGCATCACAACACTTCTGCCAAAATAGTGTATTTGACAAGATGAGCCACAGTGGAAAGCTAGGTCCAAAGTGAGTGCTCAGAAACTTGTGTGTACATGTCAGTAAGCATCCACACTTGTGTGTACTCACAAACTGAAGCAGCTGATGTTGAAGAGTCATTGATAAGTGCAGATGATCAAGTCATCAAAAGCAGGCAGTGAAGTGGAAGCTGATAATGATTCCACAAAGTGATTCCAAAGTGGGAACTGCAGCAAAAAGATGCTTATTTTAGACTGGATGGTGGGAGAAAGAACTTGAAATGCGCACAAAAAAAAAAAAAAACCCATCTACCTAGCAGATGCCATTATCACAAAAAGATGGAAGTGATGGAAATTTAAAAAATGTCTAAATAACTACATTCCCATTTCCCTAAATGGATGATAAAGAAAACATTGATTTCTGCTTCCAGATCATCTCAGAGGAAGTGACAAGAACACTGGCAAGATCTACAGGTATTTTATTTATGCGCCGAAAATGTTCTCTGCCTGAAAAAAAGATTACTAATGCAGTCACCACATTTAAGGACTGGTAAGCTGCAATATATTTTTCTTGTTCTTGGGTTTAATTAACTTTTTAGTGTGGCTATGCACATAGAAGTGCAAGAACAGTAATAGATGTACTCTATACATGGTGACTCAGTCACCCACTGGTTACTAGTATGATAGATTATAAGCAATTTAAGGCATATGTAAATTGTTGGCAATAGCAGCAGAGATTTTCCTCAATCACTGATCGTTCTCTTCGCTACATAGAAAACAGGCCTTTTAGCACACATGCATTGTTATGGTTTATTGGCCAGGTGGGGAAAAATACTGAAATGTAACTCAGTATGGGTATATCTCTCTCCAAATCTAAGGATAATGCCACTTAAGCACAAACTTTTTTTTTTCTTTTCATTTTTTCGCATTTACAATGCTAAACATATGAACTCGGTCACCTTTAGGCTGAAGGTTAAACCGGAGTTCCACCCTAAAATGGAACTTCCGCTTTAAAAGTGATGGTGACCCCCTGACATGCCACATTTGGCATGTCATTTTTTTTTGGGGGGGGGGGGGGGGGCGGATACCCAGTTTTTATGGGCACCCAGCTCCCACTTGCTCCTCCCCGGGCTCCGCGGCACCAGAAGGAGGTTCACCTCTCCCCCCAATCTTCTGCGACACGTCACAGGTCCCAGAAGATTGCTCGACCATTCACAGCACGCAGTGCGCGCCCGAGTGTGAAGCCACAGCCGGCACATTTAGAATGTCGGCGCCTCGGAGAGGAGGAGGAGAGGAGCGGGGCTTCGTGAGCCCGCATCAATGGACTGTGGGACAGGTGAGTGTCTGATTATTAAAAGTCAGCAGCTACACTTTTTGCAGCTGCTGACTTTTAAATGGGTGGAACTCTGCTTTAAAGGAGACGTTCAGGTAATAAAAAAAAAAAAGTGCATTTATACATTTTTTTGTTTCTGGAGCCTCCAAAGCAGGTATATGCAATTAGCGGACCTCTAGCTGTTGCAGAACTACACGTCCCTTGAGGCATAGAAAGTCTCTGACACCCACAAGCATGACACCCAGAGGCAGAAGCATGATGGGACTTGTAGTTTTGCAACAGCTGGAGGTCCGCTAATTGCATATCCCTGCTCTAAAGCATTGCACAAGCAAACAGCAGATCACTGAGGCCATGCAGGTCTCCTGCAGATCGGTTAGTGTAGCTGAGTCTCCGCTCATCTCGTATGGGCAAGCAGATACAATCTGACAGGAAGAGAATGAACTACCACAGAGCTCTACAGCGCCATGGTAGTTCATTGAAAACTACAAGCCAACAGCCACAAAGGCTGCCATACCTTGTAGTTTTGCATTCACAGAACACTGTGAACGAGTGACGCAGCCAGGTGTGCAAAGCCCTGCTCAGCAACTTTTTTCTTTTTTAATTTCGACAGCTAGCGGGGGAGCAGGGCTGGTTTTAGATTCCCACTAGCTGCCAGATAGGGGGGTCCAGGGGCCGGTCTATTTGTAACATGTTACACCCTGCATATGTGTGTGTGACATGTTACGAAAGGTGAACTTATTCTTTAATTTTACCAATGAAGTCCCAAGCCTATCACAGCTAAGTATTGTATCAACTGCACCATTAAGGACTTTCAACGAGACAACTTGTGGGCCCATTCAAACTGAACGGACAGATGCTGATTCACCGCATCATATCTCTCCTTTGTATTGTCACTTAAGTTAAAATATAACTAAATGCAAAACTTTTTTTTTTTTAGTTTAGGATAAAGGGGCGAGGAGTTATAACACCTGTCAGTTTTTGTTGCCGTCTGTGCTCCCGTTAGGAATATTCACCCTCTCTAATTGCCATGTTTACCATTATCATTGAAAGTAAAAGAAAATCCCAATTTTTGGGTTGTTCCCAGAAAAGTAATAGAGGGGAAATCAGTACAGTAGTTCTGTTAACCTGGGAGGCCCCAAAGAATTTTCTTAATTTGCCAGGATGTTCTCTCAATTCCTTTTTAGCTATGGGACAGGAAGTGAAGGGAAACCTCCGCAACGGGACACAGATGGCAAAAAAAAAAAAAAATCTGATAGAGGTTATAACCTTCTCTTGCTCAATTTCAAATGAAAAAAATAAAATAAAAAAAGTTTTGCCTTTAGTTCTATTTAATTTAACAAAAGTATGTACAAAAATATGCTTCATTCATGTCACTGTGAAGCAGCACGATGCAGTTACATGCAATTCTATACAGCGTGTTGTGCTAAAATGCAGCATGTCTATATTAGCACAGCTGCAGGCTGTGTTGCAGTGAGAATGGTATGTAGATATACGCCAGCACGCCAAGGATCATCAATTTCATCCAAACTGTTTTTATTAAAGAAAGATCACATCACAAATCCTTGTAGTGCCCTACACAGTTATGTGATGTGACCTTTCTTTAATAAAAACTGTTTGGACGTACAGGTTCCAGTATCCAGATGGCGGTCGCTACAGCAACTAGTACCATAAGAGCTTGTTCCAGAAATGTGCGCAATGGGAATATGGTCTGTGCAGTGAGAATGGGACACCCAGAAAGCTATGGTTATCTGTGTCCTTGCAGTGCGGTAAAATGCCAGTCATCACACATAGTGTGACTTGGCCCTAAAAGTCCCAAATCTTGCAGTTGACAGTGGTCTTTACTATTATGATGTAGTGTACAAATAAAAAGAGATAAAGTGATACTGGGGGGTTATTTACTAAATGAAAATCCACTTTGCACTGAAAGTGCACTTGGAAGTAAAGTCCCTGTAGATCCGAGGGGGACATGCAAGGAAAATAAAAAACAGCATTTTAGCTTGCACATGATTGGATGATAAAATCAGCAGAGCTTCCCCTCAGATCTACAGCACTTCCAAGTGCACTTGCAGTGCAAAGTGGATTTGCCTTTCATAAATACCCCCCACTGTCTTTTGACCTTTATCATCATAGTTAACACCATATAAATCAGGAACCACTTTAAATCCTGTCCAGAGCTGTCACGGACAGCCATGATTGAGAACCAACAGCTGCACAAAAAGTCAGATGGTGGACCTCAAAAGGGCACATATTTGTTAACATATTCCCAGCATAAGTTATTTAAATGGGGAAGATTAGCACGAAGACTTCAGACAGGAAGGCCATTAAAAGGGAAGAGCTGCTGAGTAGACATGAATGTCTTCATTACCAATTTATTCTACAAATGCTAGTTAGGTGTCTAGATGCCATGCTGCCTCTCTAGTTTCAGTACTTCAAAAAGGAGAAGTATGGCCAAAGCTTTTTTGGCTATACTTCTCCGATAGATCACAGGAGTGCAGTTTGTTCTGCACTCCTATGACACATTTTCAGGCGACAAGAACGACAGCTGGCTCAGCCTCCAAGGGAGCCACTGAAAGCCTGAGCCAGCCACTCCCACCCCCTACACAGCCCAGTGCTCCACTGAGTACTGGAGGGGCAGAGTAGAGAGCCTGTGACTGACAGTCACCAGCTCTCTGCAGGCTGAGGACTGAGAGCTGAGCAATCAGCAGTGTT
Source organism: Aquarana catesbeiana (assembly GCF_042186555.1). Taxonomy (NCBI): domain Eukaryota; kingdom Metazoa; phylum Chordata; class Amphibia; order Anura; family Ranidae; genus Aquarana; species Aquarana catesbeiana. Next base: position 59,198,625 of record NC_133334.1, on the reverse strand, counting down.
TGAGCACTCAGTTCTTGGTCTCCGCAGCGGCGAGAGACAGCTGCAGCTGGAATTGGTACTGCAGCCATCTAGGCGAGTACGATATATTTTTTTGCAAAAAAATATTCTTAAGTCAATAGTACAAATTTTGCAGATAAGAATTTATGAGACTTTCGTCCAAGCCATTTGTATTATGTTCTACTTTCTTGTTCCAAATAAAAAAAAAAAAAAAATTGGAAAAAAAAAAGAAGGAAAAAATGTATGACTTTCCTCTACACTTCATAATCTAAATACTTTTTTCAGGTCTGGGACACAAAAGACTGAAGCCAACAGAGCAGTCCAGAGTATTATGGAAATACTGGTGAACCTTTAAAATGGAGTTATTACTGTAAAATAAAAAAAAGGGTTAGAACTGAGCATGGTAATGTTTGTGTTTCTGGAGAAAAATATTATATATCCAGTCAATAAAACAATCAACAAACATCAAGAAAACAAGTACAGAAAAATGTTTTCAAATTAGTTTAATAAAACACAAACATGAACTAGTTAAACACAGAAGCAATCTATAGCAATAAACTGTACAAATTATTGTGATACTGAATACTATCTGGGTATCAGAGTACACAAAATACCAAAAAGGTGTTTATAGAAGTTTTTGTCGTCCCCCCCCAGACAGTTTTTGCAGAAAATGTTCTGTTTTGTCTTTGAAAACTTTATAATAATAATAATGAGAACATTAATAATGAGAACACTGAAACATGAATCTGTAATGTAAACCGAAATAAAACAACCGATTTTCAACATTCACTGCATAGCAGATTCTGGTAATGTGATTGAAGATGTACAGAACATGCAAGTATATATTTCTATACCTGGAAAGTAAAACGGAAACTATAATTTTCTTCTGCACCCCAACACAAAAAGAGGATACTGGTAGCAGAACTCCCCTTCCCAATAACTGTGTTTGATAGACTTAAAGCCTGACTTTAAGGAAGAAAGCAAAAAAAAAAAACCAAGCCCAACCCCCCTGCAATGGCTTAATACTCCTCTTTATCCCTTGGGTAAAAGGGCGCATCATTTACCTTACTCCTCACTCAGGAAAGCTCCCTCCAACTGTGCAACCAGTGCCCTAAAGCCTCTAAAATACACGGGCCGCAACTGCACAATGATGCCAACAAGTACATTGCAGAGCTAACAGCCTTGTATTGTAAGCAAGGATGGTGAGGGACTGCTCACAATCTGAGGTGGAGGAGAGCCCTGGAGCGAGGAGAAAGAAAAGTATTACGTCTCAGCTACAGTTAACAAGCTTAGATGCTTTTTTTTTTTGCAAATTTCTGAAGCTAGGTTTCAAAGTATCTAAAACCAACACTTTATTAGTTCTGGATAGAGTGGTGAGGTGTTAGAACTCCTGTAAAAGATTTTATTGTTGCTTGTACCCCCGTTAGGCTCGGTTTCCACTAGTGCGACTTGGGACTGCAAAGTCACATGACAAGTCCTACCCTATGATTTCCAATGAGTACCGTTCATATGTGTGTGACTTAAAAGTATTCCCTGCACTAATTTGGTCCCACTTTGATGACACAGGCATTGTTTCAAGTCGCGGCAAAATCGCCTGACTTTCAGGTAGCAATAGTGGAAACCTAGCCTAACAGATTTACTTTTTTACTTTACCTGTAGATTTTCTTCAGCAAAACACACATTTTAAAGTTATCCTAGTCTTTTTTTTTTTTTAAAAATAACAAACATGTTATACTTATCTGCTCTGTGCAGTGGTTTTGCACAGAGCATCCGAATCCTCTTCTCAGGTCCCTCCCTTCTGTTGAGTGCCCCCACAGCAAGCAGCTTGCTATGGGGCACCTGAGCTGGGCTGCAGCTCGGCCTGTCCATTTAGACATGGAGGCGCGATTTAGCCCCACCCCCACTCTGATGGGCCGAGTTTGACTGACAGCAGTGGGAGCCAATGGCGCCGCTGCTGCGTCTGAGACAATCAGAAGGGAGAGTCCTGGCCAGCCAAGGCACTCGTGTACATTGCTGGATAGAGATGGGGCTCTGTTAAGTATTAGGGGGGCTGAGAGGGGCTGCTACACACGGAAGGTTTTTTTTTTTATCCTAATGCATAGAAAGCATTAAGATTTAAAAAAAACACCTGCTTTTACAACCCCTTCAAAAGTTGTCACCAGACCCACAGAGGAAAAACCTTCCAATGGGATCACTTATTCTGGTGTAACCTTGGAGGGATTTCCTCCCACTTCTTATGTCATGTCTACATTGAAGGGATAAGGTCCCCATTAAGACGAATATATCAATAAATAAAAAAAACAAAAAAAAACAAAAACACACCACTCCATTCTAAAATGGGGGAACAGGGTATTAGCTTTTGGCTTTGCATATATTTGAATTATGACTGAAACATGTTGTACGTAAAATCCTCATTAAATATTCTCTGCCCGCCACACATACAACAACCCCCCCCCCCGCAAAAAAAAAACATTAGTATAGGTACTGAAATGGATTTCCTCTTTAAATTGGAAGTAAACTCCCTTTGCCTATAGGCAAGTCTATAATAAGGCTTACCTATAGGTACAGTAAATATCTCCTAAATGTGCACCAGTTAGGAGATATTTACTTTAGATGCAGCCAGTGACGATATGGGCGCATGCGTTCTGAAGGAACGGCATTTTCATCCCAATCCTTCAGAGCTGTGCCGTAAACAGTGACTCCCATGCGTATCAGCGACGTAGTCCCTGGCTTGACCATTCATGTCGCGGAAGCCTGTGAACCTGGAAGGAAGAGTGGTTGAAGATGGAAGTGGCTTCAGCGGGGAAAGCGAGTCACTGGAGGGCTTCGTTTTCAGGCAAATCTGTCGTAATGCGCTAGTATGCAATGAATACTAGCACATTATGACAAACTGCCCGGTGCCTCTTTTTTTTTTTTTTATGCGGTTTACTACTGCTTTAATGCATCCAACACCATACTTCTTATTGTCCAATTGAATGAAGTAATAGTACAAGATGGGCCCAGGTGTCTTTCGATATTTAGACACAAAGGTGCCAAGGCACAACCAAAAGATGATGCTAGGGGGTGTCACAGCTTAGCTCTATGCTCCCCTTTAAAGTGAACTGGTATAGGGGTCCAAAGATCCTTAACAGGGAGTAACAAATTATCAGGCACTAAAAGGCTGTATTTTGAAAAAAAACAAAACAAAAAAATAAAATGTGGTGGAAGCAGGTTTGTCTACTGCATTTTTGGTCAAAATCCCCTTATTGGTAAATGGCTAATAAGGTAGAAAGCAACATTAAGCATAATGGTTTCTAGTGCTGACAGGGGACAGCATCCCTGTCAGAACACAATAGCTCAGCAGGGAGATCACAGTACAAACATTGTGCAGATAGTACAGCAAGCTCCTAATTTTTTTTTTTTCTCGTTCAGCTCGCAGGGTTCAACAAAAAAATTCAATAATAATGTGCACCAGGCATTACTATGCAGAGGACGGGATGCTACCAAAGGAGGATTTTTATAAACTGAGTTCTTGCTTGTTTATAAATACTATGTAAATACAAAAGTCTGCAGTCTGGGCAGAAGTGCACTTTAAATTCTGAAACTTTCCAGTTGACGAATCAAGCTGTATCACACATTAGAACATGTGTATTTATTAATTAAAGTGCACTAGGCTTAAGCAGATCAAATAACTTGGCCCACAGACGGTCTTGGTAAACTGAGATATAAAAACTTAAAGTGGTTCTAAACCCAAAATTAAAAAAGGTTATATTGAAGCCTAGCAATCTCTATAGGTACGGTGGTGCTGCGACACCATGTGATTTTGCGCCCCCAAAAATGCACCACGTTTTCAGATGGGTGGGGATGCCATTAAGAAACTTTATTCAGATCTATATTGGCTACAGCGTTTATAATATTTGTCCTGACCTGTGCTATAGGTTTATCAAATTAGCAATGAATGAGTGCAATACTTTTGTTTTAACTTCTTTATACCCATCAACCCAACGATATCTTTTCTCCTTTTATCCGTTAAATATTCAATTAAAAGGTTTTGCTATATCTGTTGAATAAGTGAAAAAAAAAGTGTTGATCCTGCCAGAAATCAAGTGCTGCCCTGTATAGTCTGCAATGTTCGCTCACACATGGTTATCAGCCCTGTGCAAATTACCTGAACTACACAATCTGCTCCCCCCCCCCACCACCACCACCGAGGTTACACAGAAGACAAATTGGGGAGGTGGCCTATAATTCCAACACATCTTGTCCTTAGGTGACAAAGCTATTCCTCCACAGATACAGTAAACTGACATCACCCTAGGACATGAAGCATGTTAATGGCAAGATCACCATGCGAAAATAAGGGAGAAAAACGAGCAAATAAAACAAAAACGCAGCCACCACCTTCAAGGACTGGGAAGAGTCAATAGATTACATTTTGTTTGTGGGTTTAGACACTTTTTTGCAGGATCTATTTTTGTCTTTAAAGCCCCTTTCATGTGGGCGCCTCTGTGAAGCGAAATCCGCTTGCTCAGCTCTTGAGCAGGCAGATGACAAGTCCATTGTGTCCGCTCTGCAGAGTGAACACAGACAGCAATCCCACTCTCCTCTATGGGGCAATCAGATGGGAACGGACCGCCTGTCCATTTCCATTCCGATCCGCCGGACCACCATTCATTGGATGGGATGGCGGCGGACATGTGTCCACTGACATCCACCGCTCCATAGAACAGACTGGAGGGTCTGATCAGGTCTGCGTGAAAAACTGACAGGCGGGACTGATCGGATTGAAAGGGGTCTAAAATGTCTCTTGTGCGTGCTAGGCTAGTCCTCGCCCCCCTGAATTCTGAACACTATTAAGTTGATTGTGTTGTGACTTGTTTCAATATACTGACAACAGGAAACATGACTTCTCCTCCCAAAAAAATATGTCAGGGAAGCCTGAAAATGTATCTTGCATAATCACAAACTAATATATTATACTCACTACCACATTATAGCCAGTTTTGACAGGTTAACAATCCCCTTTAGCTCATTAGCCAAGCAGTAAAAACAAGAATGTCCGCTCAATCTCATATAGTAAGCACGTTTTTGGAGTTGAAATGGAATACAAATAAAGATTAGCTAATTACATAAAAATGGACAGAAAGACTAACGAATCTCTGTATAAAATGTTTGATTGACAAATGTGACAAACATCTGCACAGTCAGAATGAGGGGGAAAAAAAAAAAAAAACGTCATTTTTTACTATGCTTAGTTTCCCAAATTGCCATGTAGTGACCATAATGAGTTTTTTTCCCCCTGTGCATTATGGCCACTAGATGGCACTAATGATATATAAAAGAAAATTGTGATTTTTTTGCTCTATGTGGATTCTTGTCCCATTGGTATAGTGAATGTTTTATACATAGATCCCAAAGTGTGTTTTTTATGATTAAGGAACACATACAGTATACGCACTCAAACATTTTACTATTTAACTGTACAATCCCCTTTAGAACTACCAACAACTATTTAATGCAAGGGAGGTCCTCATTTCATTTCAATCTAGTGGAAAACAAAGACTGAGTTAGATGAGCTATAGTGCTTAGCAGCAATATTTCATTCACGTCTACTTGTAATAGTCAGTGGTTCCCCATTTATCCAGGAATGGTATAGCCAGGGCTAGCTTTCTGAACAGGCAACACAGCACATGGTTTCCCACACATATTGCTGTTTATAACAATTTGATCTGAGCAACCATCAAGTGTTCCACTGCAATTCTGCAGGGTCCTCGATGGCCCAAGCACATCCTGTGCATTTTTTGTTGGCAGGATAATGTGCTGTGTATACAATTTGTACATTTTGGAACCATGCAACTTGAACCGAACAGCTACCAGGTTAGGGTGACACTTTGCCCTAACCTTCTGTCAGTTCCAGTACAGCTAGAGGGTGGGTAGCCTGTCTCTTTTGAGCTATTCAGACCCCGGCCTCCACATGCCTTGTTTATGATGGTGGCACGTGACAGCTGGCCTCTAGGTGCTTGAAGTATATATCCAGCTTTAGGTGAATCTAGTAGTAGTAGTATATTTAGCTGGTCTTCTGCAGTTACAATGTGAATAACTACTGCTATCATCACCTTTGATTCAGAAACCCAAACCTAAACATCAGCCAATTAAGGAATAAAAAAAAAAAAAAAAAAACACACCTGCCCTGCTGCAAACAAAAGGCCATGTAAACAAGCCCCTAGGATGGTTGCTCTATGATTTAAAGCAAAACAATGCACACCCCTCCCTCCACTTTATTTTTTGCTTTATACATACCTTTAATCTTGTGGTCTTCTGGCTGATCTAGTAGCAAAGGTCCTTGATCTTTGCCTTCAGCAGCAGGCTTTGCATCCTCCTGGACAAATGACATGTAAGCTCTGCTGAGACTAGTACTGTGAGCCCTGGATCAGTGAGGATGAAGCCCCCCTAAGATGTGCATCTGACATCCTGGTATCTACAAAGTAGATTGAATGATGCTGGTAATCATTCAACTCAGAGAAGGACCAGCAGTCAGCTTCTGAGGGCATCAAAGGATGGCGCTAATGTGTGTTTTTTTTTTTTTTGTTTTTTTTTAATGGGTGGCAAGAAAAAAAAAAAAAAAAGAAGAAATTGAGTCCTGCTTTTTGTAAAAAAAAAAAAAAAAAAAATAAAAACATAATCTGCAAAAAGCTACAGCTAAAATTGTAAAAGCAAAGAAAATAGATGCACAGCTCCTAAAGACTTTTGAGCTTTTTTGATTTTGAGCTCATTTTTTTCTGTTTGAAAACTCCTCTCCACATTAGCCAATGTGTCCATGCACACTATGGCTTTTTCAGGAGTTTACAGACATATGCTCACAGGCAGAAAAAAACCCACTCATGTTTTTGAGAGGAGCTGTTGAGCAGAAAAGACCCTTGCAGTATGCATGAGACCAAATTTACTGAAGCAAGATTTGAAAAGACGATCTCATGTTAAAAACCTGCAAGTTACAGAAGTAATGTCCTAATGCTGAAAAAATTTGACATTTTATTGCAAATTCCCAGGCACAAAGTAAATACTTCATGTTGAAAGAAACCCACTTTTCAATAAATGAAAAAAAATAGTAATAATAAGGACCTGCAATGAACAAACTGTAAAACATCTAAAGCAAGAGGAAACATGGAGAGCAGAGTTCCAGTGAGCAACACAATGATGAGAACCAAAATATTCTGTTTCATGATGAAAACTGATCCAAACCATTAGGTGGACTCTGTCCAGGGACAACAGAGATATGACCACTGCAAACATTTCACCTTCACTATTGTAACTTTATGCACTGTTTCAAGTTTCTTTAAAATAAGAGCTTGCTTGTTTCACCAAACAAAAACAATACAAGTTATTTGTAGGTGAAAGGCATATTTTCTTAGTGGTAGAGGACAGGACACAGGATCTTTATGTTTTTAACCATAGGATGTCCCAAAGCAGTCCAAATGAGAAATTAGCAAAAAATAAAATATTGTCATCAGAGGAGACCTTAACATAGGCCTGGTAAAATGTAAATGTACAAAAAACTTAAGACCAGGTGGCAGCCCCACAAATCTGAAAGACAATTGCCAGATCCTGAGAGCCAGAAATCCCTTGATGCATTAACATATCTATCCCTATCCTGTATGCCATAGGCTCGAATAATGACTTATCTAATCCACCTAGCAATGGTGGCATAAGAAGCAGGGAGCCCACTGTAGAAATCCTTAATAAGCACAAACAGGCACCTAAAAGAGAGACTCTCACAGTGTATATCACATCAATGCAGTGAAGAGAATTTAAATTTAGATGTTTTGGGAGTAGGACAATGTCCTTGCTAAGGTGGAAAGGGGACACCGCCTTAGGCCAATATAGAAGCTTTAGGAATCAGGACAACCTTTTCCTTGTGTAACACTAAAAAGGCTCTTTACAGAATAAGTCTGTCAACTCCGAGACCTTGCTCACATAGATGACAGAAGCAATAACAGCCACCTTAAGGTCAGATAAGGAACTATCTTATAGGTTTGAAGAACCATAAAGTCAAGCTAAAGTGCTGCAGAGGAGATGTGAGACAACCTGCACAGATGCCTCAACTAGGAAATAAGAGGCCAACAGTTTCTGAAACAGAATGGCCATGGCAAAGATTTGCCCCTCGAGGGTACTTATACCCAAATGCTGATCTAAACCAGACTGGAGTAATGACAAGTTGCCTCCCATGAGTACTACCTAGAATGACTATATGTGGTCTCGCAGCATGCAAAGGAAGCATTCCAAATGCAATGATAGATTTTGCAAGAAGCCGACTTCCCAATCTTCAGGCTGGGTTCACACCCCTGGCAAATGCGGCTCGCTGCAGGTGTCCAGTGAGTCCCTGTTCTCTATTTCAGGGACAAATCAGAGCTGAATTTTTGCCTACATTCGACCCTGAAACAGAGCCAAAGACCGAACTCCTGTGCAAGCCTCAATGGGGATATGTGAAACGGCTCCATAGCGAGCCGGTGTCTTGCCGAGAAAGTTCCCCCGACGGATAAGGACCCCCCTGTACTGCGCTTGCACAGTACGAATGACTAGGAGCCAACATAAATAGCCGAAGCTGAAAAACTTCAATCAGCTGTACACGGCGCCTGCGCCCTGGGTCCAGGTTCAAGCCCCACCATCCAAGTGGACCTAGAGGGAGAATAAAAAAGTGCCGAGCGCAGCGAGGCCGTGCCCGAAGTGTGGCGAGCGAAGCGAGCCCGCGAGGGGCCCTCTTACAGGCGCCGTGTACAGCTGATTTCTATTCTATTTGGCTTCGGCTATTTCCACCGGCTCCTACTGCGCAGGCGCAGGGGGGGTCCTTATCCGCCGAGAGGAACTTTCTCGGCAGAACACCGGTCACAATCTCCTGCTATGCTAATTGGATGTGGGGGAACTCACAATCAATTCACATAGGTATGAACCCAGCCTAAAGAGTGGGGGTGACAAAATGAGACAGGCATCTGTCCCTTAGGACCTGGGATTCAACAGCCAAGCCATTTTAATGTGAATAACCAGAATGACCTTCATCCCAAGCCTGTGGAGGAGATGACAGACACGTTGGAAAGATTGAGATAAGGTGGAACTGATCCCACAGACACCAGAAACTGGATCCGGCAATTTTGTGCTAAATTTGGATGAGCCGAGCTGAACAAAATAAAAACAAAAAAAAAAAAAAACACAACAAACACGTTCCATCTGTGGCCAGATTTAGCTCACTTAATGAGGGGACTGGGAAGCGGTTTTTGCCATAATTGACCTTGTCTGTACTGTGCTGGCAAATCACATTATCAGTTGCAACCTAGATTCGAACATTGTCGGTCCTAACAAATGGTTAAAGGTTTAAGCTGGCCTCCTGCACTGCATGTTATTGAGAAGAAACTGTCAGTCCTTGGGACAGAGTCACTTTAAAATGGTTGAGGCTTGGCTCTCATATATGCAAATTGGATGTGTTTTGAACTGCATCCAATTCACATGACATGTAAAATAACATTGATTTCCATTGAAGCTGGTCAAATACAGGTGCATCTCATAAAATTAGATCAAAAACTTAATTTCAGTACTTCAATTCAAAAAGTGAAACTCATATTAAATAGATTACACAGAGTGATATATTTCAAGCATTGCTGTCTTAATTTTGATGAGTATGGCTTACAGCCAGTGAAAACCCAAAATTCTGTATCTCAAAAAATTAGAATATTACATAAAACCAATTAAAGGATTTGTAATAAAGAAATGTTGGCAAGTATGTCCATGTTCAGTATAGCATGCACGCTGTACTTGGTCGGGGCTCCTTTTGCATGAATTACTGTATCAATCCAGCCTGTGGCACTGCTGAGGTGTTATGGAAGCCCAGGTTCCTTTTAAGCGGCCTTCAGCTCTGCATTGTTGCGTCAGGTCTTTCATCTTCCTCTTGACAATACCCCACAGATTCTCTATAGGGTTTAGGTCAGGCGAAATTGCTGGCCAAAAAAAGCATAGTGATACCATGATCATTAAACCAGGTATTGGTACTTTTGGCAGTATGGGCATTTGCCAAGTCTTGCTGGAAAATGAAATCAGCATCTCCACAAAGCCGGTCAGCAGAGGGAAGCATGAAGTGCTCTAGAATTTCCTGGTAGAGGGCTGCGCTGACTTTGGACTTGATAAAACACAGTGGACCAACACCAGCAGATGACCTGGCCCCAAATCATCACTGACTGTGGAAATTTCATTCTGGACCTCATGCAACTTGGATTCCACTCTTCCTTCAGACTCCAGGACCTTGATTTTTAAATGAAACACAACATTTTCAACAGTCTGTGATGATTTGGGGAGCCGTGTCATCTGCTGGTGTTGGACCACTGTGTTTTATAAGGCCAAAGTCAGGGCAGTCCTCTACCAGGAGATGCCGATTTCATTTTCCAGCAAGACTTGGCACCTGCCCACACTGCCAAAAGTACCAATACCTGGTTTAACCACTTAAGGACCGAGCCTCTGTCTGAGATTTGGTGTTTACAAGTTAAAAACCGTTTTTTTTTGCTAGAAAATTATTTAGAACCCTATATTTTTTTTCCCTAACACCCTAGAGAATAAAATGGCAGTCTTTGCAATACTTTGCCACACCGTATTTGCGCAGTGGTCTTACAAGCGCACTTTTTTGGGAAAAAATTTTTTTTTTTTTTATTCAAAAAAAGTGTAAGACAACAGTAAAGTTAGCCCAATTTTTTTTTTTTAATATTGTGAAAGATAATGTTACGCCAAATAAATTTAAACATGTCACGCTTCAAAATTGCGACCGCTTGTGGAGTGGCGACAAACTTTTACCCTTAAAAATCTCCATAGGCGACATTTAAAAAAAAATTCTACAGGTTGCATGTTTTGAGTTACAGAGAAGGTCTAGGGCTAGAATTATTGCTCTCGCTCTAATGATCGCGGCGATACCTCACGAGTTTGAACATTGCTTTCATGCACGGGCGCTACTCACGTCTGCGTTTGCTTCTGCACCCGAGCGCGGCGGGACAGATGCGTTTAAAAAAAAAAAAGTTTCTTATTTATTTTACCTTTTATTTTTACACTAATCTTTAAATAAAAATTGTCACTTTTATTCCTTGTAATAGAAAAAAAGCATGACAGGACCTCTTAAATATGAGATATGGGGTCAAAAAGACCTCAGATCTCATATTTACACTACAATGCAAAAAAAAAAAAAGTCCCTTTAAGAGCTATGGGCGGAAGCGACGTTTTGACATCCCTTCCGCCCTGCAATGATATGGAGACAGGGGGGAGCCATCTTCCCCTCACTCATCTTCATGCCCAACAGGGAGAAGAACCCGATCGCCTCCGCCGCTACTGACGGCTCCGGTAAGCGGCGGAGGGCACCTCAGCGGTGCAAAAGGCTGATCGCCTCCATTCCACACCGCATCGATGCAGCAATTCATGCAAAAAGGAGCCCTGACCAAGTACTGAGTGCTTACAATACTGTACATGGACATACTTTTCAGTAAGCCAAAATTTCTGTATTAAAAATCTTTTTTTTTTTTTTAATTGGTCTTGTGTAATATTCTGATTTTGTGAGATACTAAATTTTGGGTTTTCACTAGCTGTAAGCCATACTCATCAAAATTAAAAGAAAGAAATGCTTGAAATATATCACTCCGTGTGTAAAGAATCTATACAATATAGGAGTTTCACTTTTTGAACTGAATTACTGAAATAAATTTACTTTTTGATATTCTAATTTTATGAAATGTACCTGTATATGCGGTGCATTTGCAGTGCCAATTTAAAAAAAAGAAGATAAAAAAAAAAAGAAAAAAAGTCCTGTGTGTTTTCTGAGCACTGTGGTACAGTTCGGGTGTGAATTCCAAGCGCATTGAGTTCTATGGGAACACTTCTGAAATGCATGTGTTCAGTTCAGGGTTTCAGCACGGATTGCTCTCCTACTACAGGAGTTGACACCCTTTATCTACGATGTATTAGCAAGCACTGAAATCACAGCTGTGACAACACTTCAGTCCTGAGCCTTGCAAATTCGCATCAGCACCGCATCAAAATTGCACCTGAACCGCTGAACCAAATTTTTTTTATTTGCAGTGAAAAACGGACATGTATGAACCCCAGCCTTAGAAATGCTTGCAGTTTGCCATAAGGCAGGCTCCAAAAAAAAAAAATTGCACACACATACATCTGAATATATTTTACTAGGTATGTTGTGTGAATGAGAACACAAAACATATAGCGGGGTATTCTCAAATATGACTGAAAAAATGGAAATCCACAAACTATTAAAGAATATTATCTTGTCAACTGTCAGAAAAAAGGGGTCCAATATTAAGTGGAAGTAAAACAGTTCCCATGTGTCAACCATCCATTAATCTTTAGTTTAAAGGGGTTGTAAAGGTATTTTTTTTTTTTAAATAACAAACATGTTATACTTACCTTCACTGTGCAGCTTGTTTTGCACAGAGTGGCCCCGAACCTGGTCTTCTGGGGTCCCTCGGCGGCTGTCTCAGCTCCTCCCCTCAAGAACGAAACATTTTCATGTGAGCTCTCTCGCATGGTGTTTAGTTCTTGCGGGCGCGCTCCCATGATACAGCCGGCGGCTATAAAGCTGACTGTAACACTCAGACCAGCCCCCGACACGCAGCATCATTGGATGTGTTTGACAGCAGCGCGAGCCAATGGCTGCGCTGCTTTCAATCCATCCACTCTAGCCAATCAACGGCCAGGGTGAGCAGTGAAGAGGAAATCGGGGGTGAGCACAGCAGGTGAACAGGCTCAGATAAGTAAAATGGGGGCTAGGGGGGCCAGTATTGTCAGATGTTTTTTCACCTTAATGCATAGGATGCATTAAGGTGAAAAAACGTGAACCTTTACAACCCCTTTAATGTTTCCATTAGTGGCAGACATCCTTGCTGCAGGCAATACATAGTATGCACAGAACAGCTTTGTGGTATGCTCAGTCTAGTGTTGGCTACCAATGACCAGGTCTAAAGGAAGAATATTGATTCAACCTGCAGTGGTCAAATGTTTCCTTCTTTGGAATATCACGAGAAATGGCCTTCTCTGAAAGCAGTTGAATGATGGCGCACAGTAGTAAAGTTACAGGAAGTTTGTCCCCCCCCTGTGATGTACAGATATTGCCTATAACGGACAGCTTTTTTTGTTCTCATTTGGAGCGTTTGTTTTTTTTGTTTTTTTGTATATTTTGAATACCTTACTAAAAAACTTACTGGACAAAAAAAAAAAAAAAAAGAAATTATACAGAAAGAATGCATGCAGTAAAATTTAGAAAATGCTAGAATAAGCATAGAAAAAATATCCACAGAATCAATAGCAAAAAATAAATAACTACAGATACCGCTTTCCTAAAAGAAAAAAAAAGACTGAACAGGCAATACTAAATTGGTAATAAAGCACACAGCTTTTCACCTTCTAGGAGGACGAGTGGGGAGGGAGAGGCCAGAACGAGAACACCGGCATCACAGTGCCAACAAATGTTGAGGCGCTCTGGGACACTCTACTAGGTGGAAGTGGGCAGCCTGCAGGAACAAATATTCTTGCAATTTAATGCTCACCTCTTGCCTGTAGTAAAGAGCTTGGGTTTCAAGTTTAAAAAAAAACAAAAAAAAAAACCACAAAAACACACACACAAATACCCACAGGTTTACCATAAAGGTTGATATTTTTGCCACTAAGGCAACCCATTATAACTTCTCATGTTTAATAATGGGGAAAAAAAAAACACATTTGCTGCAAAGACAGTTACTGTATGTGACTTGTTGCTATGACAACCATGTTGAGATTATAAAAAGGTATCATTGCAAAATTATTTATCAAGCTAAAATATAATGAGTAAAGTATTTAACATACTACTTACTATAAAGATAAAATTCATTTTGGAGGTAGCTTTCTGCTTGAACAGTTGACGTATGACAAAGACCCCTTCCAGATGGAGCAGAATCTGTCAAGCGGATTTGCTTGCTCAGCGGGGGATCTCTCTGCTGATCCCTGCTAAGCAGGCGGATGACAGGTCCGTGTCCGCTCCGCTATACAGAGCGGACACAACCTGCTGTTCTCTATAGGGCAGTTGGATGGCAACGGACTGCCTGTCCATTTTCATCCAACGGACAGATGGGGAACAGATTCCCATCTATCTGTTTTCAGTGGGCCAGAGCAGATGGAGGCGGGTGTCAGAGGACATCGCTCCATAGAGAGCAATGGGTGGTTTGATTGAGTTCAAGTGGAAAAAACAGACAGGCAGACCTAAATATCGGTCTACTGGCGTGAAAGGGGCCTTAGACTTTCTATAGTAACATGGAAACAAAATTGGGGTGGACCAAATCCTAACAGGGAGATACAACAGTGCTTGTAGAACACAATATTTGTATGGAAAAAAAAAAATATTTGGGCAAATACAAAAACTCAAAATGTATATACAAAGCATAAGTGCCTACAATGTTTTGAAAAGTATACTACTGTTACCCAATGCAACAAAGGATTTCGTTTGCAAGAGGTAGAGAAAGCAACCGGAGCCAATTGATGATTTATTGCTTTGCACAACATTGGCACATTAACACCAAAACAAGCTTTTACATGGAAAGAACAGAGAAAGACGACATCAGAGTGCTGCTGCTCCATCACTGTTCAATACCAGACTAGGGCAGGACTCAGATCAGGTTGTAGTGTAGTCAGAAGTCACAAGCTTGGCTGTGCTGTTTTGGAGGAGGTTCCAGGATTACAAAAAAGAAAAAAAAAAAAAAAAGTCTGAAAAGATGTACAAACCCTTTCGCAGATAAATGGTTTACATAGGTATTAGCTGTAGTTAGCCGTTTGCCTGGAGTTCAGTTTTTAACGGTCTGAGAAGATAGGGGTCTACTAAAGACAAGAAACTGTCAGTGTTTATATACAGAATGCTGTTAAAACCACTGTAAAAATATGTTTTAAAATGCACCATGAGTGAAAAAGTATATCTTGCATTACTACTCAAGCCTACTGTACACAATTTCCCATTTCTCCCTTGAAGCCTCTCAGGGCTCATTCAGACAGGCATCGACACCATCTGGCGTGCTGAGCCACTCTTTTCTGCCTCCACCTTGGAGCTGCGCATAGGCAGTCTATAGTTGAGATGCAGCAGCTGCACAGACAGCAAAAATTATGCATGCAGGAATGGGTGCATGGACATGAACACACACAGTCTACGTTTAGATCCGTGCACCAGCTCCTGCACACGTCAAGTTTTCACATGCAGCCCATGCATCCACTTGTAAAGGCTACCTGCATGCAGCTGCTGAAAACAGCAACTTAGCACGCAGGACGAGTCCTTACTACAGCAACGTTTTTTTTTTTTTGTTTTTAATATATAATTTTGAATATTGTGGGGAAGTGTCAGTATTTCTGGTTTCCAACCATGACTCCACTGGGGAGGAAAGGTGGTGGGCTTTCACGTATTTCCTGAACCTGTGACAGCCAGTAAAGTTCATTGGGAAAGCAAAAAAAAAAAAAAAAAAAAAAAAAAAAAAAGAAGATGTTGTTCTAACTCTTCACTATACTACTAAAAAGCTGTACTGTGTGCCCTTAGTTATATTTCCCAACAGAGACAGACAGCAATACAATCCCGGAAGAGGCCATAAGCTTTCCCAGCACTAAACCATATGAAATAGTTTTGGCTATAGTACGCCTTTATTAATAGTACATTTTCTGTTAGCAAAATGTGAAACTACACCTACAATAGCCATGTCAGAAGATATGGTTTGCCAAACATATTCATTCAGATCTGTCTGTTGTGCAGAATCACACAAGTCAGCCATACAAGCAATTGCCAATTGTGGCCCACAAACTATAGGATTCTTCACAGACTGGACAAGTCTGCACATTTATAATCAGGTGAAGCATGAAATCTAGGACATAAAGAACAGCAATAGTGTATTTGTGGCATCCTCACTGCAAGTAAAATGGGTCCAAGCAATCATTCCACTCAATCAAGGAAATCTTGAGAACACATTCAGGTTTTTAAAAAGATATCTGTTTACCTATGGCCATCCTATACAAGATTTTTTTGTTTTTTCTAAATTAAAAACAAACCTTTAAAGCGGTTCATGCAATCCTTACATTAAGGCAAAAAAAAAATATCCAGGTAGCAGTATCGCCCCCACATCCTCTCTAATACTTACCTGAGCTCTCACTGAATCCATTGCTGTGCCCATCTGTAGCCGTTCTCTCCTCTCTCCCTCACAGGCTTGGCCGAGTTGTCATTCACTTATAGCTGTGACAACCCCAGTTCTCAGAGTATGAAGTATTCTACAAGTGCCACACATACAAGAAAAACTGACCTTGATGGAAACATCTGTAGGCATGCCTAACAGCCTATTTTCAAACAGACATGTTGATTAAATAAGGTGGGGGGGAAACGGGGCAGCACAGAGCATAGGGGCATCTTAGTCTAATCAGTACTGATTGTATAAAATCTGCAGACTACACATCTCTCCCCAAAAGAACATATGTTCAAAAGGGTTTGCAAGAGAAGTGATTTGTTCTTCCCATAGACAAAGGAATCATCTCCTGCCTATAACTAGACAAAAGTTGGCTACATACATAACATAGCAGAAACACAATCCACTCTGTCAACTCCATAGCCAACCCAAGCATCCGCTCTTATGCACAAAACTCCGCAAACATCTCCGCTGAACTCTCCCAGCAGTCACATTGCACCCATACATTCAAATGTCATCTGAGCTCCTCTTCTACCTACAATCTGACTATACTGTGCAACAATCTGGAAATACAGTATATAGAGGAAACAGGATTGCAATACTTGATTACCCTACAAACTCAGACAAGTGGATATTTGATGAGATCTCTTGAAGATCTTATTGTTGGGGAACAATCATGCACCTTTGTACAAGGCCAGTTTTAGACCTTCCCCACACAGCTGTGAAATTTAAAAGACACAAGCTGGAGTGACATATTTATACCATTTTAACATTGGGCATCCAAACAACACAATGGAGCGGATTAAAGCGTTTGTTACACCCCCCCTCCCCCAAAAAAAAAAAAAAAAAAAAAAAAGAAGAAGGGGGGAAAGAGGAGATTCTGTTCCTTTAGAACCATGAACAGCAGCACAGTGCTTGTAGGTGATGCAGGGGACCATATTACACAGCACAATACCTGGCTGATCCTGCCCTGCCCCCTGTAAACTGACCACGGTTTAGCATGGCTGCTTAACCCCCGACACCGTGGTCAGTTTACATGCCTATCATCTGCAGCTCTCTTCTCTTATCTCCCCCCTCCCCAGCTGGCTGTCAGCTCTGTGTACGAGCCGCCCTTCCCCCTTCTAGTATAAAAATTACTGCCAGCCCCTCTGCTAGGATAACATGTAGTATACAGAATTTTTTAAATAATTCTTCTAAATACCTTATTTCTCCTCACCGATCACATGGCTACCCGTTGCTCTCTTTCTCCGATGTATGCACTACAGAGGGAGGTCACGTGACCGCTCAGCAGATGTCAGAGGGAGATCTTGGCCCCTCCCTCTGTAGTACATACATTAGAGGAAGAGAGCGGCAGGCGGTCATGTGACTAATAATGTATTTAGAAGAATTTTAAATAACCGCATACACTGTATACTACATGTTATCGTAGCAAAGGGGCTGGCAGTGATTGTGAGCACTGCCTTTACAATCCCTTTAATAAAAATTTGAGCTGAAAGCTGAAATTTTGGAATTCAGCCACTTCCAGGAACTTGGGCATACAAGTCAAGTACAAGTAGGTGCATGCCACCTCTGGAACTTCTCTTTAAAAAGGATAAGATCACCTTTCATAACATGTTAAAACCCATATTGGGGGTGTAACATGTTAAGAATGCACCAGCACCCACAACTTTCCACTCCCCCGCTGTGCCAGCCAGTGGGGGGGATCTTCTCCACCCGTGAGCTATTAAAAAACAAAAAATGCGGGGGCAGAGCCCCACACGGCAGTGTCACTCATTCACAGCACTTTGAGAATGAAAAACTACAAGGTTCGGGAGCCTCTGCATCTGTCGGCTTTTAGATTTCAATGAACTACCACGGCGTGGTGGTAGTTGACTCATTCTTCCCGTCAGCATGTATCGGCTTCCTCATACGTGGTACAAACAAGCCTATACACTGACAGTGTGCAGGAGACCTGCATGGCATCAGCAATCTACTGATCGCTGGTGCAATGCTTTACAGGCTCCTGCAACAGAAAATAATAAAAAGCACATTTTTTTTACCTGCAACAAAATGTTCCTTTATTATTTTTTCTGAAAAGGGGAACTTGTCCTTTAATTTACATCTGACGGTTTTATGGGGCTTCAGAAGGCTAGCCATCACTTAAACCATAGTATGCCTGCACATTTATCAAAGTGGGTGACTTCCTGGAGTTTAGCTTTAAAAACTATATGAAATGTCTTTTAGACATCCCCCATATGTAAAAACACTGTTCACTTTAATAAGTGTACAATGAAACTCATACAATAAATTAACTCCTTTAAAGGAGAGCTATGACAATTCACAAACAAGGACATTTTTATCTATTTATATCTGTATTGTCAGACCACAGTTAAAACACATCTGCAGATCACCTATTCTGATGCAGTAAACCCATCTTATGCAGCAGGAGCCAAAAGTGGCATCCTTTCATATAAAAACAGGAATAACAGTTCCCATCAGTACCCCATTCTATTTAGTATCTTTTGTTTGATTTTTTTTTAATGTTTAGTGAGTGCCAACAAACTTTTTGCTTTAATTTTGGATAGAGTGGAGAGGGATTAGAACACTTATCAGTTTTTATTGCTGTCAGTGTCCCCATTAAGGAGATTCATCCTCTGTCTTGATTACCATTATAATTGAAAGCGAAAGTAAAAGAAAACCCCACATTTTGTGTTATCCCCAAAAAGGTAATGGGGGGAATCTTCCAATGTGGTTACTAGTTCCGGTGACCTGGGGGTCCCCAACAAATTCCACTAATTTGCAGGGAATTCCACTCACTTACTGTTTGGCTATGGGACAGGAAGAGAAGGTAATTCTCCCCAATGGGATACGGATGGTGAAAAAAAATATCTGACAGGAGTTATAACCCTCCCCTGCCCTATACAAAATGAAAATGTTTTGCTTTTAGTTCTACTTTTATACCCATCTAATAAAATGTGCTAACTTCTTTATATTCAATACAGTTAAACATCAATAAACAGCTATCTTGAGTACAACAGTCTGTGTGTGTGTTTAGCTGTGCACCACAAACATTTTAAATATAATGTATGTAACTGTGGAGGTGGTAAACTGCTGGAATGAAAGCTGCAGGAGGAAATGTTGGTTATTTCTCATGCAAACAAACAGCATAAAGAGAAATACATGGTATTATAGACTACCCACATGAAAACATTACATAATATTTTATTACAAAAACACAACTACTTTTTTCCAGGATACCATTCAAAATATTTTTGCAATCGTATTAGGTGGAAATTTGATTAGATCTAACAATAAATGACACAGGAGGCAATAAATTGACACGACAAATAAATAAAAGTCTAAAGCACTCCATACAATTAAAACGCTTTAATGTTGTTGCAGTATCACTATGCAACAATCATCAGTGTAGTAACACTTTGGCAAAGTCAGCAACTAATACTTTAAACCTGATTTACAAGGAAAGAAGAGTTATTGAGCTTAATGTGTTCTACGTGTGTTGTCCCTTCTTAATACCATATATTCAATGCAATGTAGTGTTTGCAAACCCACATAAAATATATAAAAAAAAAAATATTAACCTCAGCTTCAATGTAAAGTTTCCAGAATCTGCCAGAACTTGGGAACTGGGCCACTAGGCGCTCATAAGTCTTCCGGGCTTTGTCTATAGGCTGATTCTAGAATTTGAATAAACAGCATGTACAGAATTACAGATGTATACAGACCAAAAGAAATGTTATGCCATTATTGGGACTGAGAGAGAACGTAATGTAATCCTATGTCACTAAACCTGTGCCTCTCGAATGAGAATGCTCCAAGCGTCGAGGTCATATGGGTTATCTTCCAACTTCTTCTCTGCCTTCTTAACCTTTTCCGGAACGTATTCTGCAGCCTTTACAAAAAATAAAATAAAAAGAGAGAAAGAAAAAAAGTTAAAACTCAGTTTCATTGGCTCTAAAAAGGTTGTGCCTATTTGATATGCCAAGTAAACAAGTGAATAAAGCAAACTACAATAAAGGATCAGAATGCAATTTATGTTGACAATCGCTTAAATTATCTGCAAATGCTTCAATAATGGCTGCAATTTAAATTTAACCAATGCTGTACTGGATATGCCCAGGAAGCTCATAAAAAAAGGACAAATATAAACAAGGGAATGTCAGTTTAAAAAAAAGAGAAGTTCACCTTTGTACAAAAAATAATAAATGCACATCTTTTTGCAGGTAAAAAAAATGTGCATTACAATTTTTGTATTAGGAGCCTGTAGACTAGAGCATTGCACCAGCGATCGGCAGATTTCTGATGCCATGCAGGTCTCCTGAACACTGTTGGTGTATCTTCTTACCCGTAGAGGTAAGCTGATACTCCCTGACAGGGAGACTCAATGAACTACCACAGCGCTCCACAGCACTGTGGTAGTTCATTGAGAACTACAAACCAGCAGCCGCTAAGGATGTCAGGGCTTGTAGTTCATTCATACACAGAGCTGTGTATGAATGATCTGGCCGGAGCCCGGCACTGCTGTGCTGCTTTCAAAAAGTGACAGCTAGTACAGGAAAAGTGCTGCAAAGACCAAGAGAAGAAAAAAAAAAAATGCACATGAACATGCTGTGCGTTCCTATTTCGGTGGGCTGAAATCACATCAAATGTAGTGCATGCACAGAAATTGGACCCCTGCGTTTGTGAACTGTGTGTGGAGTGTTAGCACTGCGCTGACACCCGCTGCAGATCGCAAGTGCAGCGAGTTTTGAACACTGTGTGGGAAATGCACACAGAACAAGGGTTTCCCAAACTGCATTCTGGTGTGAATCAGCACCAAGAGCAATACTGAGATAGGGTGCCATGATGTTTTTAGGAAGCTATGTACAGCACCTGCAGGATCTCCGTTCTGTCTCTGTGTGGAGCGATCGTGGGTGCCAGTACAGCTATGTCGGTTCGCCCAGGGGAGCCAACCTGCCGCAGTACAACTGCGGCGGCTGGTCAGGAAGGGGTTAAAGTGGTTGTAAACTTATTTATTTTTAAATAACAAAACATGCCTATACTGATCTGTGCAATGGTTTTGCACAGAGCAGCTCCAATCCCCTTCCTCGGGGTCCTCCGCCGGCGCTCCAGGCTCTTCCTCGTCATCGGGTGTCCCCAAACAAAGCCACTTTCCCTTCCCACTTTTGCAATCCTAAGTCCCGCTGCTGGATCCATTGACAGACAAAAGAACTCGGCCCAGCAGGACAGCCTTTTTTTTTTTTTTTTTTTACAGCAGTGGGAGTAAATGGCTCCTGCGGCGGCTGTCAATCTGTTCGATAGGAAAGTGAAAGCGGCTGGAGATGCTGCGCTAGTGAACATTGCTGGATCAGATTGGGCTCAGGTAAGAAAAAAAAAAAAAGGGGGGGGGGGGGTGTTGCATCACAGAAAGTTTTTCACCTTAATGCATAGAAGGTGAAAAACCTTAAAAGGGAGTTGTAAAGTCAGAAGGCTTTTTATCTTAATATATTAAGATAAAAAGCCTTCTGTGTGCAGCAGCCACCCCAGCACCCCTAATACTTACCTGAGCCCCTTCTCTCTCCTGCGATATCCACGCCGTACGGGACACTCCTCCGGACTGGAGAGACACAGCGGCGGCGCCATTGGCTCCTGCAGCAATCAAAGTCAGTCAGCCAATCAGGGGAGAAAGGGGGCAAGGCCAGGTCGGGGCTCTCTGTCTGAATGGATACACGGAGCTCTGACTCGGCTCAGGTGCCCCCATTGCAAGCTGCTGGCTGAGGGGGCATTTGATGGGAGGGAGGTGCAAGGAGCAGCAAAGAGGGACCCGAGAAGAAGATGCGGGCTGCTCTGTGCAAAACCCCTCTGCACGCACGTAACTGGCCACCTCTCGATCTGACAGCTACAGAGGGGGAGGAGGAAATGAGAAAGGAGGGAGGGCGGCCAGACCAGGTATTTCAGGTGATAGAAAGAGCCAAATTACACAGCACAAGTACTGTGCTGTATAACATGCCATAAGGGTACAGGATCCATTTTTTTTTTTGGGTAACAAACGCTTTAAGGCTTTACAACCACTTTAATATCCAGATTTATAATGCAGGATGGTACATCGTTGAGAATGGTGTAGGGTACTGAACATCAATAGTAAATGGTAAAATAATAATAGCCATTCAGCTGAGGAGAATTGTTAAATGACCTCATTTGACTTCCGATTATCAATTTCAGTAATACACAAAACCCAAACATCAGTGATTTTATTTCATCCTGTGGTGTGACTACTTGGGCCTAGTTAGCAGTGCATTGATTAAGAAAATAATTTGATGGAACCGTTTTTGCCAAGAAAACCAGATTTGTTTTTTTACACTACAGCTCCTGTAACAACCTAGCTGTGAGCAGTACAGTGCTACTCTATCACAAACAGGGCAATGCCTATTGAATAAAACAAAATCACATAATTGAAAGGGGTACACACCATCACCAACTCAACAATTAAACCATACAGCAAATAATCTTACAAATATAATCCAACAGAAAAAAAAAAAAAAATTGATGAATTACCAAAGCACTCAAATTTGTAATAAACGCCTAATAGTTAATTGCAGATACTAAGAGATGCCTGAAGGTACCTTCTGCTATGCTGAGCACACCCTATAAAGTTGCTTTAATCAGAAAGAGCACTTACTGTGTATAAGTTGATACTTGCGTAATACAGCACCTTTGGTTTTAGGTCTCTTTGGTATACAAAGCATAATTAAAAGCATATGTAGGCCCCCCGATATTAACTCCCATTGCTCACAACATACAAATTTAAACATTCACCAGCAAAAGCGCTACAAGGAATAAAATTATTTTACTGTAGAAAGTTATGTTTAATTATTGACACACTAAAAAAAAGAATTTCACAAAAAAATTACACACACAAATCATTGTATTGCTGGTAACAGACAGGAAGCAATCCTTAGAGACCCTGTCTATTCAGTGATTTTCCTTTCCATAAATGATTTTTATTTCACCTGCAATGCACCTTTCAACTTTTAATTTTAGGTGAGCTCCCTAAACAGCCCCCTTCCTCCTTGTACATTCTTCTGGGAATGTCCAGTTACTCTGTGCTGGCCCAGCTCTTCCATCCCTCCCCTCATCTCATTTCCCTACAAACGATAGTAAACAGCAGCACTAGATAAGGGTGATAGCATAAAGGTTTTTATAGCAACTGGAATGTGTTCACATGAAAAGATGTGTGTGAGAACATACACCAATGTTTTAAAACATATTAAAAACAAATAATCCATCAAAAGTCCATGTGCTTGTGTGTTCAGCACCTGGAGGCAGCACACTCTTTGTAGAAAGGGGAACAGAGGGGCACCAGACTGAGTTTAATTAAAATTTTTGGAAATATTGCAAACAAGTAGTAACTCACAATTGAGGTAGAACGAGGGCAGCATGTGATAAGATCGCACCTAGCATCTAGATAGCGTCCTGATCGTCCTCTGCAGCCTGAGGCACGGATGGTGTGTTTGTAAGCATCCAGGAAGTGCTGGGAGCCAGGAAGCCTGGAGCAGCCGATCATGGCCGTGACCAGCATGAACCACAAGATGGCGCCGGACCGGACGTGATGTCACGGGAACAGGAAATGCAAATATTCACAGGTAAAAGGGGAGGTAATGCATTTCGAAGCTACAAGCTTCTTCATCAGACCGTGATTGGCTGACATTTTTATTAATTCATATTTTACTTATTTTTTATCATTTAACTAATAAATTCATTCTTTTTAAACATTACAATATAGTTAATGATATTTACTAACAAGCAAGCTTTTACTTATGTATATCTATAGCCATTGGTTTATCTACCATCTATTCCTTTAACTGGTTTATTTGACTGATGTCTCTGCCAGCCTATCAGATCTTCTTTCCTTCAGTCTTCCTGTATTTAAGAAATGTCAGTCACATCAGCCAATCACGGTCTAATGAAGAAGCTTGTAGCTTCAAAATGCATTACCTCCCCTTTTACTTGAGAATATTCGTATTTCCTGACATCACGTCCGGTGCCATCTTGTGGTTCATGCTGGTCATGGCCGTGATCAGCTGCTCCAGCCTTCCTGGATGATTGCAAACACACCATCCGTGCCCCAGGCTGCAGAGGACCATCAAGACGCTTTCTAGAGCTCCCAGGACTGGCAATCCTATCACATGCTGACCTCATTCTACCTCAATTGTGAGTTATTACTTGTTTTTTAATTAAAATTCTTGGAAATATTGCACTCAGCCTGGTGCCCCTCTGTTCCCCTTTCATCTCATTTCCCTACATACCCTTTTATACAGCAGCTAAGGAAACAGCAATGGGAAATGTTATAAGGGTCGGTCAAGTAATAGCTGAGAGTCTGCTGGGGCTGCAGACATTGCAACCAATATGGCAGCACTCAGCTGCAGTTTCAGGGCTTTTGGGTTCCTACACTATGGAGCCTCTTAAAAAGGTAAAGCGCATTATTGAAAAAAAAAAAAAAAACCATTAAAAACCGCACATATAATCACAGATGATTATTGTTGAAATGCAATAGGGTTTTTTTTACTAAAGTTTGAAAGAAAAACTGTAGGTTTCCACTAATAAAAAAAAATTCTTACATGTACCCTCCAAAACTAGGGTAAAACTTAGGGCTTATTGACAGGAATATATTTTTCCTCCTGATAAAATAAAAGCAAACGCATCAAAATGCATGTCAACATCAATGCATGCCAACTAGAGCTGCACGATTCTTGCTAAAATGAGAATCACAATTTTTTTGCTTAGGAGGATAGATCACGATTCTCTCGCGGCGTAACATCATCTTCCCCATTAAAACAAAAAAAATTGTGCTAACTTTACTGTTTCGTTTTTTTAAATTTATTGAAGTGTATTTTTTCCCAAAAAATTGCATTTGAAAGACCGCTGGGCAAATACAGTGTGACATAAAATATTGCAGCAATTGCCATTTTATTCCCTACGATCTCTGCTAAAATTATATATATATATATATATATATATATATATATATATATATATATATATATATATATATATATATATATCTCTATAGATATATATATATATTTTATAATATGTTTGGGGGTTCCAAGTAATTTTTTTAGCAAAAAAAATATTGATTTTAACTTAAAGCGGGGGTTCACCCACACCGCCAAAAAAAAAAAAATATTAAAAGCCAGCAGCTACAAAAACTGCAGCTGCTGACTTTTAATACATGGCCACTTACCTGTCCCAGGGTCCAGCGATGTCGGCAGGGGACGCCGAGAACCCGCTCGGTTCTCGCCAGCTGCCGCCGCCATCCTAGGTGAGGGAATCAGGAAGTGAAGCGTTGCGGCTTCACTTCCCGGTTCCCTACTGCGCATGCGCGAGTCGCGCTGCGCGTCCCTAGTGGTCCCCGCTCTCTCCTGGGAGCTGTGTGTTCCCAGCAGACAGCGCGGTCGGGACGGGGAGTCTATGCCGGAAGTGGGTGCAAATACCTGTCTTAGACAGGTATCTGCACCCCCCTCCCCCCTGAATGGTGCCAAATGTGACACCGGAGGGGGGGAGGGTTCCGAAAAGCGGAAGTTCCATTTTTGTGTGGAACTCCGCTTTAAGAAAGAAGTGTCAGAAAAAGATTTAGACTTTAAGTAGTTAAACTTCCTGCATTTACAAGTTGTTTAAAACTTGGCAGATTGCCAGGGTTATTTGTTTACACAGAAGTTCTATCCCTTTGATCTAAGGAAGTAAGTTAGTTACAATGTTTCAAGCTCTAAACTTGGCAGACAGTGGATGTTTTCTTTTGACAGCTGAGTGAGCAGATAATCTCTCAACTTGTTTATATGAAAGAATCGGCAAACTCAGCAGGACCGTCAGAGGGGGTGAATCAAGATCACGATTTTTTAACGATTAATTGTGCAGCTCTAATGCCAACATTCGTTTCTAATCGAGCTTAAAAGGATAAGTTTACTTTTCCTAACATGTTACACCCATATCCGGGGTCCAACACATGTTACTAAATGGGGATCCTCTCCCGACACCCACGGTCACAATTAAAATTAAAAAAAATAAATAAATAATAATAATAATCAATATGTCCGTGCGGTGCTCGGCCCACCCAGTCGCTTCATTCAATCACAGAGTGCCAAGAATGGAGGAACTACAACTACACACATCCATTGCAGTTGATTGCTTGTAGTTCTCAATGAACTATCAGGGTGCTGATAAGCGCTCTAGGTAGGTGACTGATTCTTCCTGTCATTCAGTATTTGCCTGCTCAAGGCACAGGCACACAGCTACACTGACAGTCTGCAGGAGCCTGAGACTGCACCCAGATGGGCT
This sequence comes from Aquarana catesbeiana, assembly GCF_042186555.1. Classification (NCBI taxonomy): domain Eukaryota; kingdom Metazoa; phylum Chordata; class Amphibia; order Anura; family Ranidae; genus Aquarana; species Aquarana catesbeiana. Next base: position 59,172,124 of record NC_133334.1, on the reverse strand, counting down.
GATCATGAGTGCAATGTTTTGCAGGCGCCTGACATAAAATAATAAGAGTCATTACCTGTTAACTCACTTTCCAGGATGGCTTACAGTGAGATAGGCTCCTCCCACAGGAAACACATGATCCACATCATAAAAGACAGACCACAGGCAGTAGCCCCTCAGTATTAATAAATAACCGAAGGCACAAATAAAACAACAAGAAACTCCCATTAGTGCAACCAGCTTAGGATTACATCATAGAAACTGACGCCGTCCTGGAAGATTCCTGGAAAGTGAGTTAACAGGTAATAACTCTTATTTTCCCCGTCATCTTCCAGGAAGGCTTACAAAGAGGACAAAATAGAACTACCTGATCAGGGCAGGACCACAGCATTAAGGATCTTCCTCCTGACAGCCTTTTCCTGGTTAGAGAACAGGCCAGGTCGGTAATGTTTCAAGAAGGTTTGGAAGCTGGACCCGGATGCTCCTCAGATCTGGGGTGGAGAAGCGCTGACCTTTTCAGCCCAAGAAATTCCCTCAGCTCTGTCTGAATGAGCTTTGATGTTTTCCAGAGATGATGCCTGGTAGGCTTGCATTATTGCATGTTTTAATCACCTTGTGATATTAATATTTTGATGGCCGCTTGTCTTATCTGGACTCCAGAACACGAGGTAGAGCTCTTTAGCTCTCATCCTACATTAAAAATATGCTGGTACGACAGCTATGAGTATTTAGAAAGGAACTGGGTAAAAATGAACTTGACAACTATGAATGACAGGTGCTTTGCCCAAAGTTGGAAGTCTGACTTCATATGGCACATTGAGATGCTGGAGGTAAGTTATGCAGATCACTACTTCAGGAGATTTAGCCTGTAGTAGTAACAGAACATTTACAATGACTTTTGCTCAGCTGTTAGGAAGGCTGAACAAAAGAGATGTACTGATGTCTTTAACATATACAGAGTACTGAACTTAAACATACCCAGTCAGGTATAGGGGTCAGAGACATAGCAAAAAGTGATACCACATCTACAGGCCATATTCCCACCCATTAGTGCTGCCAGGAACGCATCACATGAAGGAGCTGTCTGCATCTGAAGCAAAATGGCCCGATACACCCCCAGTTATACAAGTTTTATACTGCTGTATAAATCCTAAACCCTAGGAAAGATTATAGTGACCACACAACCCCAATTAAAATACTCCATGATACAAACGATAAAGCTTTACAAATTCAACTATGAATGTAAACCCAATTCACGAAAATTTGAGCTGGACACATACAACTGCAGTGTTTTCTTATCTCTCTTCAAAAGCACCAAGTCCAGTAGCTGTCTCCTGCTCTGTTCTTCTGTTATCCTGATAACGTCTCACAAGTTCTCAGTCAACAGACAAAAGCAGCCAGTTTTGTGTTGGGGAGGATGCTATAAATAGATTAGCAGAGAGCTGAACTATTTAACGAACAGCTGAGAAAGTCTCTACCTATGCGGGGTGTAGGGGGGGTGTGCCTTTCCTCCAATTAGCTGTCTTGGCTGTATGCTCAGGCTTCACTGCAGTATTAACAAGGAAGAGAAACTCTCCAACAGGATCTGAACTTTCTAAAGAACATATAAACCTGAAGAAAGCAGATATGCAAGTAAAGGCACACAAACTGGAGTGCATAGCAGATACTGTTATCTCATAATAGGTACAGCTTCAACTCCTAGATAAATATTTTATTTGAAATAGAAGTAAAAGCGGTTGTATACCCTCAAAAAAAAAAAAAAAAAAAAAAAAAAAAAAAAAAAAAAATCCTGTAAGGCAAAGGCATAACGAGCTAGTATGCACCGCATACTAGCTCATTATGAAATACTTGCCTTAGAACGAGGTCCCCGTATCGCAGGCTGGTCCACACGAGGGAGCTGACATTTTGCCCTCGGCGCGACTTCCGGGTTCGCGGTTCCGGCGCTGTGAGTGGCAGGAGCCACGATGACATCACTCCCGCGCATGCAGACGGGAGTCTTCTTCCCGGCAAGGTCCGACAGCGTCTGCCAAACAGTCAGCCGGGCATTCACAGCGCATGCGGAGCCGACGTCAGCGACCGCATGCAAAGTGAATATCTCCTAAACCGTAGAGTTATAGGAGATATTAATTTTACCTATAGGTAAGCCTTATTAAAGGCTTACCTGTAGGTAAAAATTTAAAAAGTGGGTATACAACCACTTTAAACTACATATTTAAACAATGTATGTTAACAAATTGCTGTACACTTAATATAGCCCACACTAAGGTTGTGAGACAGACAAAGCCTCCCAGCTTATAACATGTCCAAATCTAGTGTAAAATGAAAGCTTCTGACACCTTTGGATAAGCCCTGAAGTGTGCAGGAGCAAATCAGAAGGCCAACACCTGCAGGTATTAACGAGCAATCATTAAACACGGCTTTGCCCATGCAATCCTTGCATGGAGGTTACGCCCAGGAGCATGTCAACTGAATGTTGCAGGGTCCATAATTTATGTTTCTAGTTCAGCCTAGGGGTGGGCTATTGCCCGAATCCCAGTACAAAAAGTCCTGATTAAGCCACAGCAGACCCCACTAGCTGTGGTTTCATTGCTGAAAGCAAAGAGAGTGTAATTGATGATAAACAGACCCCAGGAGCCCTGCACATGCACAAATGTGACTTAAGTGTAGGAAGGAGTTAAAGGGTTGCAGCTTCTCCTGATCTCTGAGATTGCCAGCCCCTGCTCTGCAGATTGCAGATGTAAGGGCCTCTGCCTCCAAATGACCACACTAATGGTACTAATGGTAGACAGGAACACAAAGCACATTCACCCTGTGTTTGTAGGAGGTATGCTAAACACCCACAGCAACCAGTACCCAAAGAGAGGACATCTTCCTAAGTGTAACCACCTTGTGGCCATCCACCAAAATGAAAACTGGTGTCATGGTGTAGCTTTGCAAACCAGATGAAGTCTGCTGTAATACTCCTGAGAAGTTCGAGGTCTGCCTACTGCTTCCCTGATCACGCTCCCTCCCTGGTGTCTGTGGAAGATGGCACCAGGGAATGCTCACAAAACCACCTTATAGCTGTCCATTCAGGGGGACCTGCAACATAGCAGGCTGCATTCTGTCCTGGCTTACCAACATAGTTCACCTGCCTCTGCAAACGTGCACCCCTCCCCCGGTCTGGAGGTAGTCAGTGACTCTGGATGCCTCTGCTCCAGCCATGCAGTACTTCCTTCAAAAGATTTGGGGAAGCCAGCGGCCGTAATCCATCCATAATCAGCAAACATCAGGATTTTCACAAGCAACTGAGGAAATGTTGCTTGACCAAATGAGTAAGAGAGGGCTCCTCTAGAGCCTCAGCGCTCACGAGGATAGCTGCTTCTCCCCTGGCATAAGAGGAGCCTTTGTGAAAATCAAGAAAAAAAAAGTTTGTCATTTCTTTTTCCAATGCTTTTTAGGAATCCATTAATCTGGACTCCATTTCAAAGAGCGTTGCAGCACTGGAGCTGGTATCCAGGCAGTAGATAACCTGCACTTGCAGTCTGTGCATCTGTCCCTTAGGTGGTTCCCCTTTTGCTCCCATCCTCTGTCCTAGAGGGAGAGGACACTAGGTGGTATGAACCTTTTTTGAGCTGAGCACCAAGCATCAGGACACCATAAGTCCGCACTGTCCCCCGGAAGACTCACTCGAGTCAAAATCCCACATTGCCAGTGTACCTGAATCTACAGGCATGCTGCCGACCAGACTCCTGTGGAGAGAGGGGGTCCCCTGGAGTAAAAATTCAAGACTTCCTTTCCAGGGCAGCCCGAGAAAGCATGAGCTATCTGCCTTCCCAGGTTGACTGCCCCTGTTCTGGGATGCTGTAACCAGGAGGCCCCTGCCACCTAGTACGAAGGCCAGTGAAAAATAACAAAATTTCTTCAGAGTTCCTGTCTGCCCAGAGGAAACACAAATACTGGAGGGGCTACTGCCTATGGTCTGTTTTTTAAGATTTGGATCATGTGTTTGCTGTGCTAGGTGGGAGGAGCCCATCTCTCTGTAATCCGTCCTGGAAGATGACTGGGGGAAATAAAATTAAATACACTTTTTTTTTACCTTTAAAAAGAATGTGCATTTATTATTATTTTTTTTTAAGTGTAAACCTATCCTTTAATGGTGTGAATGCTGAAAACAAGCTGCTAAAAGAGAGAAATATTTGCATATGGATTGCAGTGCAAAGTATTAGAGCACTGGTTAGGTCAAATTGTTGATAGTCCCAAGAGTGAGAACAGCTGTACAGAGTATGGGAAGCTAAATATTGAGGACCTCATAATAGTCATTGGCTTCTGTGTCCGGATGCCAGAAATGCCAAAACTGACAGCAGGATTCCAGCATCAAGGGGCTGATGGATGTAAAAAATCCAAATTCATTGAGCTGCAGAGAAAGGTTTCCCCAACTACCACTGCTACTCCACACAGTGTGTGCTGGGGAATGGGTCTCTTTAAAAATGTAATTACCTTAAAGTGTTGTTGCCTTGAGATGTAGACTACTTGTTTTTAGCACAGTAATAAACACTTTTTGTCACCTCATCTGCATTATATTAAGTGTTCCGAAGTCTTGCCATAGTCTACTGTACTGAAAAATTAAAGCTCAACTCCAGGAAATAGTCAATATCTACCTCACCCACCTCTCCTGCAAGGGTTACATGCTTGAGGGAGCTGTAGAAGCTAAATCCAATTAACTTACCCCTGCGCTGTCCAGTCCCAGAGCCCTCTTCCTCCAGGTTGGTCCCTTGGTATCACCACATACAATGCTGAGCTATTTACCCTGCATTGTATGTGGAAGAGGCAGGAATGTGACCACACGGGTGGACCCTTTAGGGAAAAGGCCTCGGAGGACCAGTCACACCACTGGAGCAAGGAGTATAAGAATATGATTTATTCCTGCACCTCAAGAATGAATGAGCAGTTAAAGCAATATTCCACCCAAAAGTGGAACTTCCATTTTAAGTACATTTGGCTTGTCATTTTTTTGGGGGGGTGGGTACCTAGTTTTGACAGGTACCCAGCCTCCCACTTCCACTTGGGCCACCCAAGCGGCCCCTACCTCACTGCAATCTTCTGGGACAGGTCACAGTTCCCAAAAGATTGCCTGGCCAATGAGGATGCGCAGTGCATACCCGGCTGTGAAGCCATAAGCTGTCACAGCTGGGCACCCACACTAGTGATGCCGGGGGGGATCAAGGCTTTGGGGAGCCATATCACTGGACAGGTAAGTGTGTTTATTAAAAGTCAGCAGCCACACTTTTTTTAGCTGCTGACTTTTATTCAACATGGAAACAGCTAGAACTTCGTTTTAACCCTTGCAATGCAGGTGGGCTCAATACAAGGGTAAATTTTGTCCAATTCCTGGAGTTGGGCTTTAAAATGCAGTCAAATATTTAATACTGCATCAAGGGACTGTATTAAAATGTTTACCATAGAAGGTGGCCTTATAGAAAATTACAGACCCTAAGAAACATAGGAAGTAGCAAATTACCCACATTACAAAATAGGAAAGTAGTTAACTATCATTAACTTTATTGTATTTTATCAACAAGCCATTTTCTAGTACTTCTCCTGGGAGGATAATAAACACTACATTCTTCCCCAGTGGCTCCTTCATAGGAGAAGCTGTGGTTTCGGAAAGTGTGAGAAAATTCATAACAGCACAAGGGCTAAAAAGACAACTGAAATCTGCATTTCCCAACACATTCATGGGTGTTTATTATGGGGTGTAATCACATTTCTGAAAGCAGACAACAGTTTGGCACCCAACATGAAATTTGATTTTCCACCATGCATTGGTCAAGTACATCATCAATACGTTTACATAATATGGATAAATTTCAACAAAACATCACCACCATGTATTAGAAGCAATCGGATTTCCTGACCACATTGACAAACAGAAATCTTTTTTTTTTTTTTTTAAGTTAAAATAATATGAGATTCATAAAAAAATTTTAGTGACCTCATAATGTGTTATACCGAATGCTGCTCATATACAAAATCATACCACTGAAATAAACAAACAATCTCAACTTTCAGAAATAAACAATTGTTTTCAATAACAGTATTAGTTCTGGTATAAGATTGTGTGCAATAAAAAAAAAAAAAATTAGAACTACCACCATTATATTCTTTAAGGCATCTGCTTTCAGAAAATATATAATGTTTTGGGAGTTTTATGCAATCTTCAGACCGTTAATTTTTTTTTTTTTTTTTAAACGTGTGCAAAAAAGGCAAAAGTGGCTCTAGCAGCGAAAAGGTTAAAGGTTCACCTTCGGGAACATGTTACATGTTCTAACTGTAAGTTTTGCTAGTTCCTAGATTCAAAGCATGTGTGTCAAGCTCTGTGCTAAACATTTTAGATAAATAAGCTGTAATGAAAAATCACTTTTAAGACCAGCCTCTCTCAGCTTTTTTTAACATGGGGGAACCCTTGGAATAAGTTTCCGGGATCGGGGAACCCCTACTAATAAAGCCGGGTACACACTAGAAGTTATGTTTCATTCAACCCAGTGGGCTAAACAAAAAAAAACAAAAAAAACAAAAAAAAAAAAAAACACACCTGAGAGATCACCTTACTAAGCTGTACAAGCATGTTATTGTGGTGATTTCTCCCCTGTGCCTTTGTGTTATGACAACAGGACTGCCCCACTGCCAAAACCGTGATTAGCACTAACAGCTATTGTCTGATCGGACGCTGGTTTTCCATAATGACCATTCAACAGAAGCAGCTATACTCAGGGGGCTGAAAGTCAGACACTTCCTGCTAAACCCACTGATTTTGGCCATGTGTACAAGGCTTTACTATTATATGTACAGCTCACAGTACATAAGCTTAATGGTCACTGGGAAGAATGTTCCTTATATTTGTGGTCCTTGGAAACAGTCACCCCTTACAGACAGGAAAAAACATCAAAAGGAACTCCTGCAAACCTCTGGAGGAACCCAAGGATTCCATGAAAGCCTGGTCAAGGAAGGTGGTTTAAGGCTGGGTTCACATATGTGCGAATTGGATCCTCGTTTCCTCACACCCAATTCGCTTGACATGCAAGTGTGACAGGCTCTCAATGGAGTCGTTTCACACAGGTCCGGGGCGTCCGTGGAACGGATTGGAAAGGATCCTGTGTGTGTTTGGGTCCAGTTCAGGTGTGAATTCAGGCAAAAATGCAGACCTAAATCGCAAGGGACCCCAGGCACAAACCCGCAGCCAAACATGTGAACCCGGCCTTAGACCCAGTGATGTTACTGAGTTTCTGTGATTCTATGCAATGCAGGCAGATCATGACTGAATGTGGGGGACCAGCTTGGTTCCTCTTGAAGACATCACAGCCTCTGTTCTCTTTAACCCAGGTTCACAATGCAGCGATTTGACAAGTCAAATTGCATGCCAAATTGGCTTTACTGGCACCGTCCGAATCAGTGCCACGCCGCATCGATTCCTAAAAGTAGTTTCTGTACTACTTTTGGCGACTTCGGGGCCCCCAAAGTCGGGACGGACATGCGGAAATAAAATTGTGCCAGTTCACCTGAACTGGCACGATTTCATTCCCGCTATCAGTGTGAACCTAGGCTAAAGCTGAAATTTCTGTAATTAAACACAAAGAAAAAACAAAACACATACACACAAACACACAGCTTGCAAAAACCAAAATGACAATTTTGGGCAAACCCTAACTAAAGTGAAATTGAAGCATTTTAGTATTTCTTATACTAGAATCTCTCACAGGATTTGGCTACTGTGGTGTTTCCAACAATAGACCTCCCCTCACTATCTGTTCTAGTCAGAGGTGATCATCATCAAAATTTACAAACATGGCATAGTTAGTACAGTGATCTCCTCACAAGCGCCTCAGTTTTTGTTCATTATGTACCAGGCTAAAGTCAGATCTTGCACTACCGTAAAGGAACACTTTTTACAATATAACAAAGTGGCCACAATAAAAATATCAAACATTAAAGTTCACTTATAATTTTATTTATACAGTGCCTGGAAAGAGTATTCATACCTCTTGTAATTTTCCACATTACAACCAAAAACGTAAATATATTTTATTGGAATTTTATGTGATAGACCATGGGTAGGCAACCTCCGGCAGGTGCCATAGGCGGCACACAAAGCCTGTTTTGCCGGCACTCAACTCCCTCCCCATCAGGAGAGCAGCACAGGGAAGTATCAGTGAGACACAAATGCATTCCAATCTCAGAATTCCCCACACTACATCTGCACTGAGGGGGAGGCACTGTGCCCCTCACATTGTACAGGATGGGAAACATTGTTTGGATTTCAAACTTTGCTGTAGCTGCGATCATCGGCTCTTGTGATGGGGAAGAGATTGGGTGCAGTTCTGCTAGGTGGGCGGTCCCCGTTTCCAGAAACAGGAATGCTAAAGCCAACCACAGCCCAGCTAACCCCGCCCACCATCTGGAGGAAGATGACTTGCTTGGGTGCCACTACCAATCTCAGAAGGGATTTCACTGCGATTGAGAAAACCACAACGTGACAGTCTGTGGAATTAATGTTGAACTTCTGGGAACTTTGTTGAGATGCATTAGAGAGATAGAGATATATATCTATATATCTATATATATAGATATATATCTATATATCTATATATCTATATATATATATATACATACACACACACACACACACACACTCTATATTTAATTGTGTGTCACTTACTACTGACCACTCAGCTCTGCATCATCTACTACTACCAACCTCGGCATCATCTACTCCCAGCCTCTGAACACAGTATCACTTACACCTGGCCCCTGAACTTTAAGTCACTTATTCCTGAACCTTTACGTCACTACTGAACCCCTGTACTCTGTGTCTCTTTAATCCACAGCCAGTGTTCAGAGCAATGTAAATCACAACTAGCTTTTGCTGTGGTGCTCAGCGCTGCACTTTCTGAGCTGCTGGGGTCCAAATTTTGATCTTGCACACAGGCCCACTGCTTTCAGAAAATGCCCCCGACATGAGCTCATCATTGTGCATCCATTGCAGATGCTTGTATGTGTCATCACATAGAAGCACGTGAGCTGGACGCAAGAGGCGGATCAGCGGGGATGAGTGTGCCAGGACAGGTAGATTTGTCTCATCTCTGCATCCTTGCACCACTCTGCATATAGCACATATCATAGATGAGAAGGTACAGCTGTGGTGCAGATGGGGGGGGGGGGTACAGCGGTGGGACAGAAGAGCAGGGGGTAACCGGTGGGACAGATGAGCGGGGGTACAGAGGTGAGAGATGTGCAGAAAGTATAATGGTGGGGCAGAGGAGGAAGGGGGTTACAGTGGTGGGGCAGAGGAGGAAGGGGGTTCAGTGTTAGGACAGATGAGCAAAGAGATATGGATGTGGAGCAGATGTGCAGGGAGGTACATTGGTGGGGTAGATTGCAGGGGTTACAGCGGTGAAACGGGGGGGTACAGTGATGTGAGGGTGTAGGAATTGGGACTGATCTGAGGCGTGAGAGTGCAAAAAAGTATTCCCAGTGCTGCCACCACCACGTTTCATGATGGGGATGGTGTGTTCAGGGTGATGTGCAGTGTTATTTTTCCATCATACAACGAATTTCGCTTTTAGGCCAAAAAGTAAAATTTTGGTCTCATCTGACAGATCACCTTCTTCCACATGTTTGCTGTGTCCCCCACATGGCTTCTCGCAAACTGCAAATGGGACTTCTTATGGCTTTCTTTCAACAATGGCTTTCTTCTTGCCACTCTTCCATAAAGGCCAGATTAGTGGAGAGCACGACTAATAGTTGTCCTGTGGACAGATTCTCCCACCTGAGCTGTGGATCTCTGCAGCTCCTCCAGAGTTACCATGGGCCTCTTGGCTCTTCTCTGATTAATGCTCTCCTTGCCTGGCCTGTCAGTTTAGGTGGACAACCATGTCTTTCTAGGTTTGCAGTTGTTCCATAGTCTTTCCATTTTTGGATGATGGATTGAACAGTGCTCCATGAGATATTCAAAGCTTGGGATATTTTTTATAACCCAACCCTTTAAACTTCACAACTTTATCCCTGACCTGTCTGGTATGTTCCTTGGCCCTCATGATGGTGTTTGTTCACTAAGGTTCTCTAACAAACCTTTGAGGGCTTCACAGCACAGCTGTATTTATACTGAGATTAAATTACACAAGTGGATTCTATTAACTAATTAGTTGACTTCTGAAGGCAATTGGTTCAACTAGATTTTAGTTAGGGGTATCAAAGTAAAGGGGGCTGAATACAAATGTAAGCCACACTTTAAACACATTTGTAAAAAAAATTGAAATTTATAATTTTCCTTCCACTTCACAATTATGTGCCACTTTGTGTTGTTCATCACATAAAATCCCAATAAAATACATTTGCGTTTTTGGTTGCAAGATGACAAAATTCCAAGGGGTATGAATACCTTTTTCAAGCACACATACACACACAAAATATTTTATCTTTTCATGTGACAACACTGAAGAAATGACACTTTGCTACAATGTAAAGTAGTGAGTGTACAGCTTGTATAACAGTGTAAATTTGCTGTCCCCTCAAAATACCTCAACAAACAGCCATTAATGTCTAAACTGCTGGCAACAAAAGTGAGTACACCCCTAAGTGAAAATGTCCAAATTGGGCCCAAATTGTCAATATTTTGTGTGGCAACCATTATTTTCCAGCACTGCCTTAACCCTCTTGGGCATGGAGTTCACCAGAGCTTCACAGGTTGCCACTGGAGTCCTCTTCCACTCCTCCATGACGACATCACTGAGCTGGTGGATGTTAGAGACCTTGCGCTTCTCCACCTTCCGTTTGAGAATACCCCACAGATGCTCAATAGGGTTTAGGTCTGGAGATATGCTTGGCCAGTCCATCACCTTTACCCTCAGCTTCTTTAGCAAGGCAGTGGTCATCTTGGAGGTGTGTTTGGGGTCGTTATCATGTTAGAATACTGCCCTGTGGCCCAGTCTCCGAAGGGAGGGGATCATGCTCTGCTTCAGTATGTCACAGTACATGTTGGCATTCATGGTTCCCTCAATGAACTGTAGCTCCCCAGTGCCGGCAGCACTCCTGCAGCCCAAGACCATGACACTCCCACCACCATGGTTGACTGTAGGCAAGACACACTTGTCTTTGTACTCCTCACCTGGTTGCCACCACACACGCTTGACACCATCTGAACCAAATAAGTTTATCTTGGTCTCATCAGACCACAGGACATGGTTCCAGTAATCCATGTCCTTAGTCTGCTTGTCTTCAGCAAACTGTTTGTGGGCTTTCTTGTGCATCATCTTTAGAAGAGGCTTCCTTCTGGGATGACAGCCATGCAGACCAATTTGATGCAGTGTGCGGTGTATAGTCTGAGCACTGACAGGCTGACCCCCCACACCTTCAACCTGGATGGACATTTTATGGTTACACAACCTATCACATTGCTATAATCTTGGAATTAATTAAAATGAATGGCACCTGAACATACTTTTTGCCATCACAGTGATTCCTCCCAAGATCCTAAATGTAAATGGAGCTTTAAATAGGAAGTTTGTTATGGGCCGGGTGATTAGGTGAAAATAAAGCCAGAAAAAATGAAACCAATGAAGTAACTGCATCCAAGGACTGGGAAGCTTCAAAATGTAATCTTGTTGTTCTTGGGGGGGTTTAAGATTGTCCAATTCCAAGGGAAAAAAAATACTACATACTACTTGCTGCTGTTATTGCCACCTTCCAAAGCACTTTTGTTAATGGGATACTGATGTTTATTTTCATGGAGACTGAAACTTATACCATGTATACCATTCAAACTTCATGCAAAAAAAAAAAAAAAAAAAAAAACTATATACAAACTTGTTTAGCATAAATCACCTAACATATATATTACTTCTGTGAATCAAAATAATGCTCTGACAAAAAAAAAAATAGTGTGTATACGTCAATAAAATGTACGTTCACCTTAAAGTGACACTAAAGGTTTGAATATTTAAAAAAAAAAAAAAAACAAACATGTCATACTTACCTCCACTGTGCAGCTTGTTTTGCACACAGTGGCCCCGATCCTCATCTTCTGGGGACCCTCGGCTCCTCCCCGCTTCTGATAACCCCCTCTGGGAAGCGATCTCCCAAGGGGGTTACCTTGCGGGCGCGCTCCTGAGACCTGTATTCAGTGTCCATAGCCGGCGACTACAAGACTCGGCCCCGCCCCCGAGCCCTTGCATCATTGGAGTTAATTGACAGCAGCGCGAGCCAATGGCTGTGCTGCTATCAATCTATCCAATGAATAGCCGAGAAGAGAGAGCAAAGAAAGAGCGCGGTCGCAAAACACAGGACTGTCCAGGGCTCAGGGGCCAGTGATTGTAAGATTTTTTTAAATTATTAATTTTTTTACTAATCTGATTTTTTTTTTTTGATTTTTACACTGTTGCTTTATTTTTCAGAAGTAATGTAAACATCCTTGTGACAGCAATAGGCATGGGACAGGTCCTCTTTATGGAGAGATCTGAGGTCTATTAAACCCCTCCGTTCCCAAAAGCATTCAAAATAGCAAGAATGTTTTTGAATGCTTTCCATTATTTTTTTAGTAAAAACAGTGCCGAATGTTCGCGAGTAAACCGGACAGGGATGTCACATTATTGTTTCCAGGTCACTATTACCAACAGCTGATCCGGGCTTTATTTGGCTGTCCGGCCAGCTGGCGGGTGCACAGGCTGAGACGGGAGAGCCTGAGGGAGCCGTGGAAGGCGGCGGTGGTGGTGGTGGTGGGGGGGGTCCTCCTCTCCCGCTGCTTGTGATAGCAGTCAAGTCAACCGCTCTGATTGCTATTACAAGAGAGCCAGCTCTATAAAAACGGTACAACCACCGAAATTCCAATGAAGTACGGGTGATGTGTCGCTGGACAGGAAGTGGTTAAAGGGTAAGGTGCAGGTCATCTATTTATACACAATAGAGCCACTTGCTGAGATGAGAACACATTGTGGGAGGTGGTGAGACTCTCTGAGCACTAATGTATGTGATGGAGGATTGAAGACACCGGAGTACAGCATGGGAGGGCATTATGTGATCAGATCGAGGTGATGGGATATTTGTTGATGTATACAAAATTTTTAAGGTTTTTTTGGGGGGTGCAAATAAGCACTTATGATTTGCCAGAGTAAAATGAAAATATATATATATATAAATGATTTATGCAAAGTAGGTTTGTTTCACACTTGTGAGATTCAGACGTGGCATGTGATTTGCAGCATTCTTGTACACTTCCCATGCGATGGCGGTGCGATTTCAGCCATTTTCTGAAACGCATCAAATGGATGTTCACCCCCATGGGATCTGATTCTAGCAGTCGCACTGCGTTTTGCGATCTAATTCGGGGTGTCATTAAGATAACAATGACACCCGCAGCAGGTTCCATGGACGCCGTGCGATTACAATGAAGGAAACACAGAAATCGCTGCATTTCCCACATCACACAAATGTGACTCCAGACTGGAGGTTCTCATTCATCATGACTGACATATGATCCCCTCACTGCACCCCTCCCCCACACAGGAGGGAGCTCTACACTGTGCAGGCCTGAGAGGGGGAGGGGACCCCCAATATATTCACCACACACCCCATCCACCGACCCCGGCCTCCCTCACACCGTCCCCGGCCTCCCTCACACCGTCCACGGCCTCCCTCACACCGGCCACGGCCTCCCTCACACCGGCCACGGCCTCCCTCACCCCGGGCCCCTCCATGCAGCACACGCCGCCCGCCCTCCTCTGTAGGATTCCCGGTCTTCTCCCCGCCTCTCCCTTCACTCCTCACCTGCTCAGCTGTGCTCTCCCCGGAGGCCATCATCCCCGCACCTTCCTCTCGGCACACCGCGCTAACAGCTCCCTCCTCTCCTCCAACCTCGCAATCCCCTACACATAACACGAGAAAATGGCCGACGGAACCAACAAAACTCCTCTCCGTATCGATTGTATTCTGGCTAATCGGGATTGGAGACATCCTGTGGCAATGAGCGGTATTGCAGTTGAGGAGGACTCAGTGAGAGACACTGCCATCTTGTGGACAATTTGAAGAATGCGCATTAAAACTACCAGCACTTGTCTACAGGGCGCCCAATCCCCCTTCCTGCCCAGGCCAATTTTCAGCTTTCAGCTCTGTCTCTTTTTGAATGACAATTGCGCGGTCGTGCAACCGCTGTACCCAAATGAAATTTTTACAATTTTTTTCACACAAATAGAGCTTGCTTTTGGTGGTATTTAATCACTACTGGGGTTTTTATTTTTTGCTAAACAAACGAAAAAAGACAAAAAAAAACCCCAGAACGCTTTGATGGTTTGCTATAACATTTTACAAACAGGTAATTTTTCTCTATTGATGTGCACTAATAGGCTGCACTGATAAGGCGGCACTGATGTCACTCCAGTGTGAAAGCCCAAGGGCTTTTACACTGGAGCAGTGCGCTGGCAGGATGCTAAAAAATGTCCTACAAGCAGCATCTTTGAGGCGCTTTAAGAGCGGTGTATACACTGCTCCTAAAGTGCCCATGCCCATTGAAATCAATGGGCAGCGCTGCTGAAGCGCCGACAAAGGTCCCCTTACTCAGATCTGTGCTCAGCCGAGTCTCCTTGACTCTCTGATCACAGAGCAGGCCGCTTGAGCACAGGAGGATGTACATGAACGCCCTCCCAGCAATTAAGGCCTGCGCTGTAGCCGTCTTTTGGCTATAGTGCAGGAAGGGGTTAAAGCAGAGTTACAGGCAAAAATTGAACTCCTTTGAAAATATATGTACTTTTCATACTTTTGTTTAATTTCTTCGGGACTTCCATCTCACGGCGCCGCAGCGAGGTACATCACTTCTGCGGTTTTATCCAGGCCCTGCTCCTTCCCCCAGTCGCCTTCTGGGACCTGTGTGTGTCCCAAAAGACAACAGGACCATTCAGAAAGCACCGCACAACTCGTGCATTCCCTTAGTAAGGATGACAGTGCCTGCACCTGGAGCCGATGGACGGGTCAGCTTCAGGTGCCGACATCGCGGGTTCCCTGGACAGGTAAGAGTCCTTACATTAAAAGTCAGCAGCTACAGTAGTTGTAGCTGCTGACTTTTTTTTTTCACCCAGGCTGGAACTCCACTTTAACCACTTCAATACAGGGCTTTTATACTCCCTTCCTTCCCAGACCAATTTTTAGCTTTCAGCGCTCTCACACTTTGAATGACAATTACTCAGTCATGCTACACTGTACCCAAACCAAATTTTTATCATTTTTTTTTCATAAACAGAGCTTTCTTTTGGTGGTATTTAATCACCGCTAGGTTTTTTATTTTTTGCAATATAAGCAAAAAAAGAGAAATTTTTGAAAAAAAAAACACTTTTTTTTAGTTTCTATTGTAAAATTTTGCAAATAAGTAATTTTCTTCATAAATTTGGGCAAAATTGTATACTGCTACATATCTTTAGTAAAAATAATCCAAATTAGTGTACATTATTTGGTCTCTGTGAAAGTTATACAGTCTACAAGCTATGGTGCAAATCATTGAAAAATGATCACATCTAATCACACCTGATGTACTGAAGGCCTATCTCATTTCTTGAGGCCCTAACAAGCCAGTTCTTCGAAGTTTTATTTTTTTCCCACAATTCTTGGGAATTTTTTTTTTTTTTTTTTTGCACAAAATTGTCATAATAGCAAGTTATTTCTCTCACACAGCACATGCATACTTGCAATGACACCCCAAAATACATTCTGCTACTCCTCCTGAGTATAGTGATACCACATGTGTGAGATTTTTACACAGCCTGGCCACATACAGAGGTCTAACATCCAACTAGCACTGTCAGGCATTCTACGAGCATAAATTGCACTCATCTCATTTGATGACAACCTATCCGACTTTTGAAGGCCCTGGAGCACCAGGTCAATGGAAACGCCCACAAAATGACCCTATTTTGGAAAGCTAACACCCCACGTATAATCTATGAGGCATAATGAGTATGGCGATACCACATGTGTGAGACTTTTACACAGCCTGGCCACAGACAAAGGCCCAACATTGAAGTAGCACCGTCAGGCATTCTACATGCATAAATTACACATCTCATTTCTCAACCACCTATTACAGTTTTGAAGACCCTGGAGCACCAGGACAATGGAAACGCCCACAATATGACCCCATTTTGGAAAGCTAACACCCCAATGTATAATCTATGAGGCATAATGAGTCTTTTGAACGGTTCATTTTTTTCCAGAAGTTTTTGGAAACTGTGGGAAAAAAATGAAAACGCATTTTTTTTTACACAAAGTTGTCCATTCATAAGATATTTCCAACACATAGCATGTACATAGCAAAAATGACACCCCAAAATACATTCTGCTACTCCTCCTGAGTATGGCGATACCAAATGTGTGAGACTTTTACACAGCCTGGCCACATACAGAGGCCCAACATTGAAATAGCACCTTCAGGCATTCTAGGAGCATAAATTACGCATCTCATTTCTCAACCACCTATTACACTTTTAAAGGGCCTGGAACACCAGGACAATGGAAACGCCCACAAAAATGACCCCAGTTTGGAAAGCTAACACCCCAATGTATTTTTTTATACAAAGTTGTCCATTTATAAGATACTTCCAACACATAGCATGTACATAGCAAAACTGACACCCCAAAATGCATTCTGCTACTCCCCCTGAGTATGGCGATACCACATATGTGAGACTTTTACACAGCCTGGCCACATACAGAGCCCTAACATTGAAGTAGCACCGTCAGGCATTCTACAAGCATAAATCACACATCTCATTTCTCAACCACCTATTACAGTTTTGAAGACCCTGGAGCACCAGGACAATGGAAGCGCCCACAAAATGACCCCATTTTGGTAAGCTAACACCCCAACGTATAATCTATGAGGCATAATGAGTCTTTTGAATGGTTCATTTTTTTACAGGAATTTTTGGAAAATGTGGAAAAAAAATGAAAACGCATTTTTTTTACACAAAGTTGTCCATTTATAAGATATGTCCAACACACAGCATGTACATAGCAAAAAGGACACCCCAAAATACATTCTGCTACTCCTCCTGAGTATGGCGATACCACATGTGTGAGACTTTTACATAGCCTGGCCACATACAGAGGCCTAACATTGTAGCACTGTCAGGTGTTCTAGGAGCATACATTACACACAGAAAATCTTGCCAACCTATCACATTGTTGAAGGCCCTTCATATTTCTAACACATAGCATGTACTGTACATACCAATTACAAACCAAAAATACATTCTGCTGAGCAAAGGGTAAAGAAAAGATTACCTGCGGTTTTAGTAGTGCAGTGGTCCACAGAGGAGAGCATCGGTCCAGGCAGCAGGCAGGAACGTGGACAGCGACAGCAAAACAGGCAGCAGGCAGGAATAGTCAGTACAGGTAGAGATGTTGTCAGCACAGCCAAAACATTGGTCCAGATAGCAGGCAGGGATGTGGTCAGCAGCAGCAAAAGGATCAAAGGATTGTCCATGCAGCAGGCAGGAATACTGTGCATAGTTAGTACATGCAGCAGGCAGAGGTATGGTCAGCACAGCCAGAGTATTTGTCCAGGGAGCAGGCAGGACCATCAAGCTTCGGTCATCGGTCAGAAAAGAATGGGGACAGGGGTAGAGGCTTCTCCCATCCAAATCGCTTTGAAGCCTCCGGGCAACCAGACCCTGTTCTGGGAACACAGAAAAACAAAAATTAGTTTTCTGAACTCAGAACACTATTCTGGAGCCCCTCACATATGTGAGACCCCTGTGTAGCAGGGTGAAAGAGCAATCCAAGGGGCAGGCAAAAACATGGTCAACAGGCCGAGGTCAGTACAGGTAAAAGGCAGAAATAGACGGTAGGCAGAGGCATAGTCGATACAGTCCAGGGTCAGTTCACGTGAAAGGCAGAAACATGGCGGATAAACAATGCAGACAGTAGGCAGAGGCATAGTCGAGAAACAGGCCAGGGTCAGTTCACATGGAAGACAATATTATGGTTGGTTGAGGCATTATTCAGGACAGAAATTGAAAACGGGGAAATGGCAGTATTAGAAATATGGGCTAATAGTTTTCCAGAGTGTGATATCACTTGAAGCATTCTTCGATGCAAAGGCCAGGTTGGGAGGGACAGTCGGGACAATGGAAGCTGGTGTCTATCCTAATTCCTCTTTTGGTGCACACCCAACATTTTTTTTGGCGTCGTCTCCCGGATCCTGTTGGTGGAATATGGTCCGGGAAATGGAGCTCATGTAGTCTGCTGACACAATTGGAGTGAATGCTTTCTGGGGGGGATACTTGCTGATAGATCAGGGTAGTGACAATGTCTTCAAAAACTTTACGAAGGTGGTGGCTGTTTCCGTTGATTTTTGGTAGATGATGAAAGAATTTAAAAGGGCCAAATGAAAAAAGTAAATTGTGACTTTTTTGTACCAGAAGAGGGATTTTCTTGTTGAAAGATAGGGCTGCAACATTTGATCATTTAAATCCCCCCCATCCCCATGAATTCATTATACTCGTTGATACAAGAAGGCTTGCGAACGGGGCCGCGTCTTCTGCGAAGTTCCACCGAGGTGTCATCGTGGATGGTGGACATGATGTACACATCTTTCCTATCCCTCCACTTCAGAGCCAACACTTTCTCGTTCCACAAGCTTGTCGATTCCCTCCTTTGAATGGTTGTGGTGACAAGACGCTGTGGGAAGCTCTTTCGGTTTTTCCTTGTTCTACCACAGGCCAAAGTTTTTTCAGATATAGGTGGCGGAGAAGGGGCAAACTGGTGTAATAGTTGTCCATGTAAATATGATACCCTTTTGGAGGAGTGGTGTCAACTGTCAAACAATTTTTCCACGTATTCCCATGTACGATGGACACTCAGGGAGCTGGAGCTGGGAATCTTTGCCTTCGTACACGCGGAATGAGTGCACATAACCGGTGGCGCTTTCACAGAACTTGTTGAGCTTCAAGCCGTACCTTGCCCTCTTACTGGGGATATATTGCTTGATTCCCAGCCAGCCTGTGAAATGCACCAGGGATTCGTCCACAGATATGTTTTTGTCCGGGACATAAAGTTCGACAAACTTCTTGGGAAAAAAATTAATTAGGGGGCGAATTTTATATAGTTTGTCAAAGTTTGGGTGATTTGGGGGGGGGCACTGTGAGTTGTCACTGAAATGCAGGAAGCGCATTATAATTTCGTATCGGGACCTGGACGTGGCCGATGAAAAAATTGGCATATGGTGGATGGGTTTGGTCGACCAATACTTATGCATTTCATTTTTTTTGTAAGCTCCATGTTGAGCGTTAGGCCTAAAAACAATTTACGCTCCACCACTGTTAGGGGTCTCCATTCAAAAGGGCGAGCATAGCTAGAGCTGGGGTTGGTTGCAATGAATTGTTGGGCAAAGAGATTGGTTTGGTCCACAATGCCTTCAACCAATTCATCAGGGAAAAATACATTTAAAAAATCCATTTGAGAAAAACCTGCAGTGTTGACCTGCACACCTGGCTGTGCAGTAAAAGGGGGGATCGTGGCTGACCCTGTGTAGAAGGTAGCCACAATGGGTTTGCCAAGGCATTTGGAAGCTGGGTTTGAGCCCTAATTCTTTAATTCTTTGGCGTGCACTTGTACTGGGCCTTTCCTCCTGGGGTCTAGCAGCGCTTGTACTGGGCCTCCCCTCCTGGGGTCTACCGTCGTTGGCACTGCTGGTAGCTGCCTGGTGTTCAGACCGTCGTCTTTTTGGACGGACTGCTTCCTCCTCTGATTCGGATCCTGATGTGCTGCCTTCGGGGGGCTCATATTCCGAACCAGAATCGGAATCAGAACTGAGCGGTGAGAGCTCCCTGTTGAGTATTTGGTATGCCTCTTCTGGGGTGTACACCTTTCTGGACATAGTAGCTGACTGGCTGTATGTACTCTGGTGGCAGGTACTCTGGTGGCAGGTGGTGAGGTGGCGGGTACTCTGGTGAGGTGGCAGGTACTCTGGTGGCAGGTACTCTGGTGGCAGGTGGTGAGGTGGCAGGCACTCTGGTGGCAGGTACTCTGGTGAGGTGGTGGGTACTCTGGTGGCAGGTGGTGAGGTGGCAGGTACTCTGGTGAGGTGGCGGGTACTCTGGTGGCAGGTACTTTGGTGACAGGTGGTGAGGTGGCGGGTACTCTGGTGAGGTGGTGGGTACTCTGGTGAGGTGGCAGGTACTCTGGTGAGGTGGCAGGTACTCTGGTCTGGTGGCAGGTACTCTGGTGAGGTGGCGGGTACTCCTGATGGACAGGTATTCCTGATGAACAGGTACTCCTGATGAACAGGTACTCCTGATGACAGGTACTCCTGATGACAGGTACTAGATGACAGGTCCTCTTTATTTAGGGGGGGGCAATCTGGGCACAGTAGTACATATGTGTGTAGTTGGCAGACTTCCACGTACCTGACTGATGAGCTCGATACAGCAGGGGAAGGTCTCCCTTACGTATCTGGTTCCCGGCCCCTGGTAGTATGAACAGGAGGCACGGGAGCACAGAATGGTATGAGAGCCTGGCCAGTGACTTGCGAAAGTAAGGCCCAGGATCCTGGTGTAAGTGGGTTGGAGTTCCCTAGTAAGCTGGGACACAGGCAGCAGATGCAGAGCAGGAGCAGAGTAGGCAGGTCCAGTCACAGGCAGAGTTGGCAACAGGTGGGCAGCACAGTACAAAGGAGCAGGCAGGTTCCTGTTCCGGGAACTTCTCTGACAGTGCCCCCTCCTCAAGGGCAGCCTCCGGATGCCCAACTGGGCCAGTCTGTCGCCGTGGGTACTCCTAAAAGCCCTTAAAAGTTCTTCGGCATGCAAATTGCTTTCAGGTTCTCAGGAATTATCTTCTGGTCCATACCCCTTCCACTTAATTAAATATTGGACTTGGTTGTACCTTTTCCTGCAGTCCAGGATTGCTTCCACCTCAAATTCTTCCTCGTTGTTAATGATTACAGGTTCAGGTGGGTCGGTATTTTGGCCAGTAAAGGAATTGGGGGTAACAGGTTTCAGCAGAGAGACATGAAAAACTGGATGAACTTTCAGTGTACCAGGTAAGTCAAGCTCGTAAGTCACCTCATTAATTTTCCTCTTGACCGAAAAAGGACCCATGAATTTAGGGCCCAGCTTCCTTGAAGTGCAAGCCATTTTTAAGTTAGCTGTGGACAGCCAAACCTGGTTGCCAGGTTCTAGGATGAGTTCTCCTCGCTTCTTCCTGTCAAACATCTTCTTATTGTATTCCTGGGTTTTAGCCATGGTCTCCTGTAGCAATTTATTGTTGGAGAGGAAGAAGTCCATTGTCTCGGAGACTGCGGGGATCGCACAATCAGGTAAGGACCCAGTCAGGAAGCAATAGTTGGCAAAAAATGGCGTTTGCTTAATGGCGGAGTGCAAGGAGCTGTTATAGGCAAACTCGGCAATAGGCAGTAGAGAGACACAATCGTCCTGTGAGAAGGTGGAGAAACAGCGGAGATATTGCTCCAAAGTCTGATAATGTCACGTACCTTACAGTGGAGCCCGAAATGATGAGGGTGGCCTCTTGCACAGTTCCGGTCCAAGCACCCCTGGTGGTGGGTACAGGGAGTGCGAGGGCAATGAAAGGGGGCAGGTGCCTGCAGGCAGGAGGCTGGAACTTGGAGATATAGGAACCTCTGCTGAGGAGATGTGGAAACTGATCACCAAACTTGTTCAGAGGAAGCCAGATCAGGATCAACTGCAGAATCAGGAACAGGCAGGAGTCGGCAACAGGCTGGCAGCGGGGTACCAAGTCAGAAGGCAAAACCATAGTCAGGAACAGGCAGGGGTTGGCAACAGACGGGAAGCAGGGTACAGAATCAGGAGGCAGAGCCGTAATCATAAGTTCAAGCCAAGGTCAGTATTGCAGGTAGAGGCAGGTTCAGCAGGCAGGGGAGATCTAAGAGAATGGTCAGAAGATAGCCGGGTTTTCAGGAACAAGGTCAATCAGGCAGAGTAACAACAGGAACACAGGAACAAGCTGAAGACAATCCAGCACTGATGCTAGGCAGACTCTCTGTTTATATAGGGTGCTGTGTGCCAGGATTCGCGCCAGCGTACGTGCGTACGCGCATTAGCAACTTAGCACATTGGCACATGCGCGTTAGCACATTAGCACCTTGGCACATTGGCGCATGTGTGTTAGCACATTAATGCTTTGGCACTCGCGGGCGCGCGTTCGCATAGAGGTGCCATTGTGCATGCCTGGATCTCATTTGTCTCTGGCTATGGTTCCGTGCATGCACCTTGGCATTAGCAGAACGAGGATTGGCAGCTGCTGCATGGAGACGGGTGCTTGCTGTGTGAGTTCTCTGATATTGCCCCCTCCTTAGGGGCAGCCTCCGGATGCCCATTCAAGCCATCTTCTCTGGGTGGGAACGATGAAAGGCCTGTATCAGTCTCTGAGCATGGAGATTGGTCTCAGGTTCCCAGGAATTTTCCTCCGTGCCAAAACCTTTCCACTTGATCAGGTATTGGTTCTGCCCCTGTCGCTTCCTACAATCCAAGATGGCTTCAATCTCAAACTCTTCTTCTCCATCCACCATTATAGCTTCTGGGGGTCCCACTTCACGATCTGGAAAGGGATTCGCTACGTCAGGCTTCAGTAGCGAAGCATGAAACACAGGGTGGATCCTAAATGAGTCAGGAAGTTTGAGTTAAAATGCTACCGGATTAATCTTCCTCTTAACTGTGAAGGGTCCCTAGTATCTGGGTCCCAGTTTCCTGGAAGGGCATGCCAGTTTCAGGTTTGCTGTTGAAAGCCACACACGGTCACCAGTTTTCAGGTCCAGTTCCCCCCTTCTTCTTTTATCAAAGAATCTTTTACTATTTTCCTGTGCCTTGGAGATGGTTTCTCTCAACACCTGATTGTTGGTAACAAGAAAGTTTAGTCTATCCCGGACAGCTGGCAAAGGAGAGTCCGACACTAGTGTTGGCAAAAAAGAGGGGTGGAACCCATAATTGGAAAAGAAGGGTGACTGGTCTGTGGTAGAGTGGGTGGAATTATTGAATGCAAATTCTGCCAGGGGCAGTAGTGAGGCCCAATCTTCCTGGGTGAAGGAGGAAAAACAACGTAGATATTGCTCCAACGTTTGGTTGGTACGTTCAGTCTGCCCATTGGTCTGGGGGTGGTAGGCTGAGGAGAAACTGAGTTTGATACCCAGGGCTTCACACAATGCTTTCCAAAACTTTGATGTGAACTGTACCCCACGATCAGAAACAATGTCACCAGGAATTCCATGAAGCCTAACAATTTCTTTAATGAACACCCCGGCCGTCTCTGTTGCTGATGGAGTCCCCTTCATGGGGATAAAATGTGCCATCTTAGAAAGACGATCAACAACCACAAAGATGGATGAAAATCCTTCAGAAGGAGGAAGCTCAACAATGAAATCCATTGCTATCTTATCCCATGGTCTTTCAGGAATGGGCAGCGGTCTTAGTAACCCCCAAGCCTTGTTTTTACAGTTTTTATTCTTGAGGCAGGTTAAACTAGAACTAACGTAATCCCTGCAATCCTTTGCTAGATTGGGCCATCAGAAATGTCATTGAACTAAGTCCATAGTCTTGTGTCCCCCGAAATGACCCGCCAAAGGATAGTCATGGCAGGCCTGTAGGATGGTAGTGCGCAGGTCCTGTGGTACAAATATTTTATTCCCCTGCCAGTAAAGCCCATCTCTTTCTTGCAGGTTCCTGCCTGGAGGTAAGGAAGTTCTCAGGGATGCCTGACGGATCTGCGATACAAAATCGGATTGGGTTAACAGAAAATTTCCAGCTTGCAGGATAGTATCTGGAGCTGATGAAACTTCGGTCTCTGTGAACATGCGGGATAACGCATCGGGTTTGACATTTTTGGACCCTAAAGCGTGAAAAAAAAAGAGCCCATCTCACTTGTCTGGGTCTGAGGCGTTTGGCTGTTCTGAGATGTTCTAAATTTTTATGATCGGTGAAGATCAATATTGGGTGTGCTGCTCCCTCCAAGAAGTACCGCCACTCCTCCAAGGCTGATTTTATTGCCATTAGTTCTCTGTCCCCCACATCATAATTTCTCTCTGATAACCCTAGTTTTTTGGAGAAGAAAGCCACGGGATGCATTAAAGACTTAGGTCCTTGACGCTGGGACAGGATGGCCCCTACAGCACTCTCAGAAGCATCCACTTCCAGGATGTATGGCAAAGCAGGATCAGGATGCTTTAATACTGGAGCGGAGGTAAATAGTCCTTTTAGCTTGTCGAAAGCAGCTTGAGCTGCCTCAGTCCATTGGCAACGGTTTTGTTTCTTTGTGAGTTGTGTAATAGGTGCTATGATACCAGAAAAATTTTTGATAAATTTTCTGTAGAAATTGGAAAACCCAATAAAACGTTGTACCCCTTTCTTGTCGGTTGGAGGTGGCCAGGACATTATAGCCGAGACTTTCTGAGGGTCCATTGCCACACCCCCAGTTGATATTACCAAGCCGAGAAAATGAATGGTCTGACGTTCAAATTCACATTTCTCGGCTTTAGCGTACAATCCGTTCTGTCTTAGTCTGTGGAGAACTTGCTTCACATGGCTACGGTGTAATTCTAGAGAAATTGAAAATATCAGAATGTCATCCAGATAAACAATCATGAATAAGTCTAGGAAGTCCCTGAAGATGTTATTAACAAAATGCTGAAAAGTGGCTGGTGCGTTACAAAGTCCGAATGGCATAACAAGATATTCAAAGTGACCAAAACGTGTCCGAAAAGCCGTCTTCCATTCATCCCCCTCACGGATTCTGATTAAGTTGTAGGCACCTCGTAAGTCTAGTTTTATAAATATTTTTGCAGAACGGAGTCTCTGAAAAAGCTCTGGGATCAGAGGAAGAGGATAGCGATTTTTGACTGTTATTCTATTCAATTCCCTGTAGTCTACGCATGGGCGAAGGGAATGATCTTTTTTCTCGACAAAAAATATTCCTGCGCCAGCTGGAGAAGAGGAGTGTCGGATGAACCCTTTCCTAAGATTCTCGTTGATGTATTCTTTAAGGACCAGGAGCTCAGGCTCTGAAAGAGGGAAGATCCTTCCAAAAGGGATTTCTGCCCCAGGCAACAGTTCAATTGGGCAATCATAAACCCAGTGAGGGGGAAGGGTATCTGCCTTCTGTTTGTCGAACATGTCCAGGAAGTCATGGCATACAGATGGGACGAGTTTACGGGTTTCAGATACGGATTTCAAGCAGCCGATGACTGGAACTACATGGTGGGAGGACTTGAGACCGTTCTGGAGGCAGTAGGAGGACTGGAAAATCACCTGGCCGGTAACCCAATTAATTTGGGGGTTATGGGCTTGCAGCCAGGGCATTCCGAGAATGATTGGGAATAATGGGGAGGAGTTGACATCAAGGCATAACAGTTCTTGGTGATCTGGCAAAATGTCCGCGGACAAAGGTTGAGTTTCATGGGTATAAGGTCCTGATTTGATGCTTGACCCATCAGCTAGCTGTATGGAGAGTCGCTGTTGTTTAAGTTGCAGAGGAATGTTGTGCTGCTGGACGAAGGCATGGTCGATGAAGCAGCTGCAGGCGCCTGAGTGAATTATAGCCTGGACCCGGAGTGCACCTTCTGGAAGCTGTAGTGAGACAGGAACAGCAATGTGAGCAGATCTGGTCAAAATCAATACACAAGAATCATAAGGAGGGGAGTCACATTAACGGGTCTTGTTGGGGCACATGCTTGCATAGTGGCCAGCTCCCCCACAATACAGACAGAGGTTATTCTGACGACGACGCTGCTTCTCCTCTGGTGACAGCGGTGAGCGAAGCAGGCCTATCTGCATTGGCTCTGGGGCTTCAGTAGTGGCGGTAGGTAGTGAGGAAGCAGGAACAGATGGACTGCTAGGTACATTGGGCAGCATCCATATGGGACAAAATTGGCTGGTCCTCTCAGATCTCCGTTCCCTTAAGCGACGATCGATCTGGATGGATAGTTGGATCAAATCTTCCAAAGCACTGGGGACCCCAACTCGAGCCAGCTCATCCTTAAGTGCTTCAGAGAGTCCTAGACGGAACTGGTAGCAGAGAGCTGCATCATTCCATTGTGTATCAGAACTCCACCACTTAAAGTCAGTTACATTGTCCTCTACCGGCCTGCGCCCCTGCTGGAGAGCGTGAAGGCTGGCTTCCGCTGTTGTGGTACACTGGGGGTCATCATACAACTTAGCCATTTCATCCAGGAAAGAGTTCATGGAATTCAAAAGAGGGCTGGCTTGTTCCATCAAGAGGTGAGCCCATGTTTGGGGTTCACCCTGGAGTAGTGAGACGATGAACCCCACTTTAGTGCTTTCCAAAGAGAAGGTGCGTGGTTGTAGCAGGAAGTATAACTGGCATGCATTCTTGAAGGCGCGGAACTTGCTGCGTTCTCCCGAGAATCTCTCAGGAGTAGGGACCCGAGGTTCTGGAGGTGGCGCCACTACTGTGGGGACTGAGGGTGGAGGTGCTGTGGCTGTCAGATGTGCTGAGGTGCCTGGAGATAGCGACTCTACTCTTTGTTCAAGTTGACGATAGCCATCTTGTAGGCCCTGGACTGCCTGGGTAAGGGCTGCGATCTGTTGGCACAGTGCTTCCATGGGTGAGGCCCCCCTTTCGGGCTCCATGTGGCTGGATTGTACTGTCACGTACCATACAGCGGAGCCCGAAATGATGTGAGTGGCCTCTTGCACAGTTCCGGTCCAAGCACCCCTGGTGGTGGGTACAGGGAGTGCGAGGGCAACGAAAGGGTACAGGTGCCTGCAGGTAGGAGGCTGGAACTTGGAGATATAGGAACCTTTGCTGAGGAGATGTGGAAACTGATCACCAAACTTGTTCAGCGGGAGCCAGATCAGGATCAACTGCAGAATCAGGAACAGGCAGGAGTCGGCAACAGGCTGGCAGCGGGGTACCAAGTCAGAAGGCAAAACCGTAGTCAGGAACAGGCAGGGGTTGGCAACAGACAGGCAGCAGGGTACAGAATCAGGAGGCAGAGCCGTAATCATAAGTTCAAGCCAAGGTCAGTATTGCAGGTAGAGGCAGGTTCAGCAGGCAGGGGAGATCCAAGAGAATGGTCAGAAGATAGCCGGGTTTTCAGGAACAAGGTCAATCAGGCAGAGTAACAACAGGAACACAGGAACAAGCTGAAGACAATCCAGCACTGATGCTAGGCAGACTCTCTGTTTATATAGGGTGCTGTGTGCCAGGATTCGCGCCAGAGTACGTGCGTACGCGCATTAGCAACTTAGCAAATTGGCACATGCGCATTAGCACATTAGCACCTTGGCACATTGGCGAATGCGCATTAGCACATTAGCGCTTTGGCACTCGCGGGCGCCCGTTAGCGCGCGTGCGCGTTCGCATAGAGGTACCATTGTGCATGCCCACCCTGGATCTCATTTGTCTCTGGCTATGGTTCCGTGCATGCACCTTGGCATTAGCAGAACGAGGATTGGCAGCTGCTGCATGGAGACAGGTGCTTGCTGTGTGAGTTTTCTGACAGAT
This sequence comes from Aquarana catesbeiana, assembly GCF_042186555.1. Lineage (NCBI taxonomy): Eukaryota > Metazoa > Chordata > Amphibia > Anura > Ranidae > Aquarana > Aquarana catesbeiana. The sequence continues at coordinate 59,144,638 of NC_133334.1, read as the reverse complement.
AAGTTCTCTCCGTCTGCCCAATCGTCTGGGGGTGGTGGTAGGCAGATGAGAATGCCAATTCAATTTCGAGAGAACTAGAGAGAGCCTTCCAGAACCTGGAAAGGAACTGAACACCTCGGTCAGACACTATACTTGAAGGGACTCCATGCAACCTCGCTATTTCCTTAATGAAAACTTTTGCTGTTTCCATAGCCGAAGGTGTGCCTTTCATGAGCAGGAAGTGGGCCATCTTAGACAATCTATCCACTACAACGAAAATGGTAGAAAAACCTTCTGCCTGTGGGAGCTCCACAATGAAATCCATCGAAATCATCTTCCAGGGTCTTTCTGGGACGGTTAAGGGTCTTAGTAGGCCCCAGGCTTTCGTTTGGCTATTCTTATTCCGAGCGCAGGTGGTGCATGACTCCACGTAGATCTTGCAGTCGTTAGCCAGCTGAGGCCACCAGAACGTGTGTTGTACCAGCTCTGTCGTTTTCAGAACGCCAAAATGTCTGGCCAACTTATGGTCGTGGCAGAGCTCCAATACTGCCACCCTCAGATTCTCTGGGACCATAATTTTGCCCTTGTGCCAGAACAAACCATCTTGTGCCCTCACATTGTTCTCAGCAGAGGGGGACCAACCCATAGAGGCTTGTCTTATTTGGGATAGGAGATCCCCTTGAAGTAACAGAAAATTTCCAGCAGGAAGGATGGTGTCTGGGGGTAAGGATTCCCCAGAATCATGGAACATGCGGGATAAAGCGTCCGGCTTGATATTTTTAGAACCAGGTCTGTAGGTGATGTGGAACTGAAATCTGGAGAAAAACAGAGCCCATCTGCCCTGCCGTGGTTTCAATCTCTTGGCCGTTCTTAAATACTCCAGGTTTTTGTGGTCGGTATAAACCAGAATGGGATGTGCACCACCCTCCAGTAAGTAACGCCACTCCTCCAGGGCGGCCTTAAAGGCCAGAAGCTCCCGATCTCCTACATCATAATTTTTCTCCGCTGTGGAGAGCTTACGTGAGAAAAAGGCTACTGGATAAAGGAGGGCCTTCGCACCTTGCCGCTGAGAAAGCACAGCCCCCACTGCAAATTCTGAAGCATCCACCTCAAGGACAAATGGCAAAGGCAGGATCTGGGTGTTTCAGGATGGAAGCAGAGGTAAATAGCTCCTTAAGTTTTTCAAAAGCGGATTGCGCCTTAGGCGACCAGCAGAAACGGTTCCCTTGCTTGGTCAGTTCAGTGATGGGGCAATTATTGCAGAGAAGCCCCTGATGAACTTCCGATAGAAATTGGCAAAGCCAATAAAGTGTTGGACTCCTTTCTTATCGGAGGGAGCAGACCAGTCCAGGATGGCAGCCACTTTTTGGGGATCCATCTTAATGCCATTGACAGAAATGATTAGGCCGAGGAACTGGATGCACTGGAGTTCAAATTCACATTTTTCCAGTTTAAAGTCCATGCTGCCTGAGCCGGGTTAACACATTTCGGACATGCCTGCGATGCTCGGTAACTGAGGAGGAGAAGATTAAGATGTCATCTAAATATACTATAACATACAAGTCCAGAAGGTCACGGAAGATGTTATTAACAAAGTGTTGAAATGTCGCTGGAGCGTTGCACAGGCTGAAGGGCATGACAAGATACTCAAAGTGCCGAAATCGGGTACGGAAGGCTGTTTTCCATTCATCTCCTTCTCGGATGCAGATTAGGTTGTAGGCACCACGGAGGTCTAGTTTAGTGAAGATGAGGTGAGGTAGATGGACAGATAAAACCCTTCTTTAGATTCTCATCAATGTAGGTTTTAAGGGCGTCCAGCTCCTGCTCTGTTAGTGGGAAAATTCTTCCAAAGGGGACTTCAGTTCCTGGCAGAAGCTCTATCGGGCAATCATAAGGTCTGTGGGGAGGAATGGTCTCTGCCCTCTTCTTGCTAAACACATCAAGAAAGTCTCAATAGGGAGCTAGGAATGCCTGCTGTGATTCAGTGTCAATGTCCAGACAGAGGAGCTGAGTGGGTTTTACGGAAGTACTGTGCAAGCAGTGCTGTTGACAATATCTGGAGAGGAACTTAATTTCCCCAGTGGCCCAGTCAATGCTAGGATTATTGGCCTGTAGCCAAGGCATTCCCAGGATGATGGGGAAGAGCGGAGAAGAGATGGCATCCAGGCGTAGAAATTCGCGATGGTGAGGACCCATGATGGCCAGCAAAGGGACAGACTCCTGGATGACAGGACCAGAGCTAAGGGTGGAGCCATCAGCAAGGTGTACAGCAAGTCCCTGAGTTTTTGATTGGAGAGGAATGCGGTGGTTGGCAGCAAAGGTCAGGTCAATGAAGCAACTGCATGCTCCGGAGTCAATTATGACTGAGACTGGAAGATCCTGTTCTGGAAGCTGTAGAATAATGGAGCGAGCAAGATGAGTATCAGGCTTAGGCAAGGTAGATGCATACTTAGGAGAGGTTGGAAGGGACTTACGTGTCTTGTTAGGGCAAGATCTCACGTAGTGACCCGGTTCCCCGCAATACATGCACAGATTGTTAACACGTCGGCGCTGCCGTTCTTCCGGAGTGAGAGGTGGACGGAGAAGACCAAGCTGCATAGGTTCAGGGGTATCGAGGACCGGAGCGGAAGGTGCATGAAGACATTGTCGGGAAGAGCTGGTAGCACTAGGGACCTTGGGGAGGACCCAGGTAGGGCGGAATTGGTTGGTGGATCTCTCGGAGCGGCGCTCCCTTAGGCGTCGGTCTATTTGAACAGACAGGTTAATAAGGTCATCCAAGGATTGGGGTATTCCGACCCGTGCCAGCTCGTCTTTAAGCGAATTGGATAGCCCCATACGAAATTGATAATGCAGGGCAGCGTCATTCCAGTCCGTATCAGAACTCCAACGCCTGAATTCCAGCGCATAGTCCTCTGCAGGTCCACACCCTTGTTGTAGAGCGTACAAGGCGGATTCAGCGGTAGCTTTTAACTGAGGGTCATCATATAGCTGGGACATAGCGGCAAAGAAGGCATCCAGACTATCTAGAAATGCTGACTTTTGCTCCAGAAGGTGGTGGGCCCAGGTCTGTGGTTCACCGGACAAAAGAGAAATCACAAAGCCCACCTTAGTCACTTCCAAAGAAAAGGTGCATGGTTGCAGAGCAAAGTAAAGTTTGCAGGCGAATTCTGTGTGGGCCTTTGGCAGATCGAATATTCGCCTTTTTGGCTCCCTTTCGCCTGTCTCCGCCATAGCTACAAGTGAGGGTATTCCCTGGTTAGTTACTCATGGAGTACATCGTGGGAGATAGGGTAGGAATTAGAGGAATTTATTGTTTTATAATCTACTCAGGGCAATCTCTCCTTTTCCAAATCTTCCATCATGACTAAGTGGGAATCGGAATTGATGAACCCCTTCACTGACAGTATCTAGAAAAAGGCACTTATGCATACTTATAAGGCCACTCGATGTATTAATCATTGGGATATGTACCAAAAAGTACTCTATAGGTGGTACTACACACCTTATAAATTATCGAGATCGGGGCTTTTTTTCAGTGGGAATGTGGAGGGAAAGCAGTTCCCAGAACTGAATGTATGTAATGGCAAGAGGTGCTGGAGGATCTACTGATGCTGGCTGCTGGGGAATCTTTTGTTGATGGAGGGATCTATTTTTGTGAAGGAGGGGGGTCTATTGTTGCTGTGAAATTCTTCCGTTGCTTGTGGGGGATCTATTGTTGCTGGGGTGGGTCTTATGTTGCTGGGGGGGTCCGTCATTGCTGGGAAGGATGTACTGTTGAGGGAGGGGTCTTTGTTGCTGGCTGCTGGAGGGTCTATTGATCCTAGCTACTGGGGAAACTATTGTTGCTGGAGGAGATTTATTTTGTAGGGGGTCAATCGTTCCCAGGAGGGATCTACTGTTGAGGGAAGGGTCTAATGTTGCTTAATGCTGGAGGGTTTATTGATGCTGGCTGTTAGGAGTCCATTGTTGCTGGGGTGGATCTATTGTCGCTGGGGTGTCCACTGTTCCTAGATCTTTTTAACTGCCTTTCTGGTTATCATTATCAAATTCCATACAAAATACTTAGCACCACAAAATAATACTTGGTTCTGTAATCTTTAAAAGGTGTGGGACTGGGAGGTGGATAAGGGGTGGAACCAAGGAATGGTGCTCAGAGGAAGGTATGAGGGTGGAGTCAAGGGGTGCCCCAGAAAGGAGAAGTTCCTGCACCTAATCTCTGAGTGAAAAAAAGCCCTGATTGAGATACTACCCAACTATGGACCCTGGCTGCTGGAGACAATGCGGAGATGTGGGTTCACTGCTTCACCTTTTATGGAAGTGTAAACTTCTCCATTAATCTTGGAACCAGGTCTTCCGCATGGCCTCAGACAGCATAGGAATGCATATCTCTCCTGATCATGCCCTGGATTTATTGCATTTGGGCGTAGGACAAATCCCTCCCCGCTAGAACTGTTCTTATTCAGATACTGTAAGCAGCCAAATTAGTCATACACATGGAACTCTGCTACTTCACCTAGCTTGTTAGACACTGTTAAAATGCTTTATTATTAATGTGAAATAGAAAAATCTACCATTCACAGATTTATCTTCCAATAAATTCTGATCTAACTGGACTGTTTGGTTAAAGGAACCCGAATTGTATTGTTGTTGCTTGATGACGTCCCTGTCCCTCTTGTTACCGAGCTCCTTTGGCAAAGTCTACATACCTTACTCTGACTGGTCTACTATTCCTTCTTCCCCTCTTACTCCCTATGCTACTCTCTTCCCTTTTACACTGCTTTTCTTTTTCTGGCACTTTTTTTGAGTCTTCACCCCTCTTCCCTCCCCGCCCACCTCCCTTGAAGTAATATGTTCCATGTCAGACAACACACGTTGTACGATTTCAAGTTGTGTTTAAACTTTCAATGCTATATGTGAATTGTATATCACCCTTACCTTAATACCCTTGAGACCCTGACTGTCTGTGCAGACACTCCAAAATGCCTTCATTATCATCTTGATACTGGTCCTGTGCAGTGGTGGAGCCCACAAGTACCCTTTAACGTGATTGTAAATTACAAACATGTTATACTTGCCTGCTCTTTACAGTGGTTTTGCACAGAGCAGCCTGGATCCTCCTCTTCTCAGGTCCCTCTTCGCTGCTCCTGGCGACTCCCGCCTGTTGAGTGCCCCCACAGTCAGCAGCTTGCGATGGGGCCACCTGAGCCTTGCTGCAGCTCCGTGTGTCCATTTAGACACAGAGCTGTGGCCCGTCCCCGCCCCCTCTATTTCCTGATTGGCTGACTTTGATTGACAGCTGCGGAAGCCAATGGCTGCTGTGTCTCAGCCTCGAGGAGAGTCCCAAACGGCTAAGACACTTGTGGACATCGCTGGAGAGAGAGAGAGGGACCTCAGTTAAGTATTAGAGGGGCTAAGGGAGGCTGCTACACACAGGTTTTTTTATAGAATGCATTAAGATTAAAAAAAAGAAAAACTTTTGCCTTTACAACTCCTTTAAAAGGGGTATGTTCTATGGAGATGCAAACAAAATAGCTGCATCAATCTTTGGATAAAGTTCAAGAAATCCCACTAAAGAAAAAGTATCACTTGAACAGATCTAGATAATTTCCTGTCCCAGAGATACTACAGTTTTTTGTTTTTTTTTTGGCTGAGGATTATTTGTAGCTAAGCCTCTTACTCAAGGCACAGTAATTAAAGCCTTTATGGTGGGTACAAGAACCATGCTTATCAACCTAACTATGCCCCTTTAAATCCATCTCGCTGTCCGTAGACTTTGGCCAAGCCTATCATTCACCACATCATAATACTCGTTAGAGTGCCTGAGAGGGGCCCCAGAACTTTCACACTTTTAGCAAAACCCTGATTATATCATAATTCTAGGCAGAAATCAGATCCAATACTATGCTAGACTCGATCAATCCCAGATCCTGTATTGTACTTTAGACTCTGGAATTTCATTACTTATAGGACTGAAAAAGTTTATTTTATTTTTAATTGTAACAAATTGTAAAGCAGAAATCCAGCAAAAAAACAAGATAAAAATGACTAGCACAAGAAATAAAGTAACAAAACCAGCGTTTACTGCAATATTCAGCTTGAATCAAGAGCGTTGAGGTTTTGCCTGCAGTACTATTGTTGCCACTAGATGTCCTCATGCAATTCTCTTCCTATGAGCCCAGTCATGACCTTATCTCTCTTCTCTCATCAGCATGCTTCCCATCAGCAGTTCCTTGTGATGCTTTTTCCCTCTCAAACTTGCTGTACAGGGACTACAAAAGGTTGACACCTGTTTAGATTTAGACAACACAGGAAGTGAGAATAACTCTCTCTAATTTAAAGGACACTCCCTTCTTAGAAAGTTGTCCCCAGAATTTGTCTCCTTTGGAAGATTTCCCCTCTATCCCTGTTCTGAAGACAAAACGTACAATTTTGTCTTTCACATCATTTTCTGTTACGATTCCATTATACAACATAACAAATAAACAGAATGAATGTCCAAAGCGGAAAAAGGATTTTAGTAAAGTTTTGGCTGCATTAATAAAGCATTGATTACAAAGCTGCAAGATTATAAATACAGGGAAGCCAGCGATGCAGCAGCTGGGCACTAGCGCTCACAACGTCAGTCAGGGGCAGAGCAAGAGGGGTGCTTGGGTATGGTGGTTCCTCCTGCAAAGCCCACCCCTGATCACACCTGATTCATCCAGCACATTACCCCATATGAAGACTTCTCTGCCTTTTGGCTAAGATCAAGTGTAGTAGCTGTTCTTATCAGTTTCCAGGAGGTGGCGCTTGCTTACGTCCCTGATCTATGGCGAAATAGAGATGGGATTGTGGTTGCTATGCAAAACCTGCTGGAGTGAAGGTAACCCGGAGCGGTTTGTAGCCAAATGGGAAGCCTTCTGATGGGGATGAAGAACCACGGGGTCTGATCCGGAGGGTCGGGACCCTGGCCTTCTGGCCTGGATTGAGGCAGCTCTAGCTCCGAACAGTTATTCGGGAGAGAACGCTGGCTCCCCTTTCTCCCACTGGGGGAGCGGCCAGTACTTCCCGAATGTAATTAGGTAGGCGGGACGGAACGATGGTGAGGTCTGATGATAAAGGGCTCTCACCAAGCTTCCAGAACTCCATGCCTTCCTGCCTAAGGGTGGGGGCTGCTGTGGTCTGGGCTGTGGGTCAGGGTTGCTTTGAAAAGCCAGTGGTGAATGTGCCCCTGAAGTGGCAGTTCAGGGGTGCCGTACAGTCACTGTGTTTAGGCACTTGATTTTATGCCACCATGGTCACTTCACCACTACACACGTTTTTCACACCTGCCTCTTGGGCTGAGCCTTTTGGCTAGGACCAGGGGAAATTTTTATTCCTGGCCGGAGGGCCGGCCATTGTATTGCACAATGGTCACTTTCACTCTCCTACCTCCCTATCCCTCCACTCTTTACCCCTGTTTGTCACTTTTTTGTAATTTTTTGTTTGTAGTGTATACACGTTTGTCACTGTGTGGCGAGTAGGGTGTGGATCCTCGGGCCTACTCTGAAAGTCTCGGGAAGGGGTGGACATAGGCCTTTTGACTTGGTTCGCCCTCTCCTTTGGGGGTCTCCCTTCGGGGGAGCCCCACCTGTACTTGGGTTGGTCTGTTCCGGCAGACCTTCCAGTAAACGGGGGTCCTCCTGGTTTCGGCCAGATGGACCCATTGTATAAGTACCTCAATCCCTGTCTGGAGCCTAACGTCCCGGGGGATCAGGGTAAGGTCTTTCCCTAGTGGAAGACTCTGAACACCCATTGCACGTTTTTGTGTGTCACTCTTTATGTGTGTGCACTTTTTTTTGGCACCGGGTGGAAGTTTTTGAGGTGTGTTTTGCACGCCACTGGCTTTTCAATTAAAAAAAATTACCCCATACGAAGACTGGATCTCTCCACACACCTTAGCCTGCTCAGACCACATACTTCTGGTACATTTTTTCCTGCTCATACCACATCCTAGCGTGAAGTTAGCATAACATACACTTTCACTCTGTGTTAAATCGAGCCAATGCACCACGCTATCATGCTGGCCTGCAATATACTCTATAAATGCTGCAAAGGGTGCATACAAAAGGCCATTTAAACAGCTGTGACACACTCACACAAAAAAAAAAAAACACAATGAAAAAAGCCATATTGTGCTTAAACTATTTTATTTGTTTCAAACAAACATATTATAAATGAATTCAGTATCACCAAATTAGGCTTTGTAAATTAACGGAAAAAAATGACAATTTTCTAACACACACAAGCCTAAATTCGCAAAAAGGATGATATAGGTCTTGGCAACAGGGACACATGTACCTCTTCACCAGACTGCAGCAGTAGCAGCGTTGTAAGATGTAAATGTTTTCTGAGTTCTGAACATTTGCTGTGTAGTCTCCATGTTAGTCTGTAGTACAGCAAACACTTATAAGAAAAACATTGCAAACACAGTCAACATACATGTAAAAGATGCAGGTAAAAAATTGTGACAAATGAAAGAACTGAGTGTTCAGAAATGTGCAGTTTAAGTAAAACATCCACTTAAAAAAGTAAAACCTCCAGGTTACCAGAACTAGGGTCCTCATACCAAAGAAGCATTAAGTAATACTTGCCTAAACCTGTGGGTATGGCGGCAGCACTGCCAGGCTGGTACAAAGTCTCCTGCATTTGGTAGGTGCTTGTGATGTAAAATGAATAAATTGGATGTGGCCTTGCTAATACACAGACAAGCTGGTCCTAATCCATAAGCTTGACCTGTTGCAGTGGATGGAGCGCTAGAGGCAAAAAACCTTGTGTCGGCTGCCTTTCCTATGGGTTCAGATGCTGGTTTAGGGCTTTGTGAAGACTCAGAAAGACCTAATCACCACAGTTGAAACTCCCTACTAGTTGATGACCTCTGACCTGGCATGTCACATGATCAGTCAGAATCCTTTAGAGGGAAAAAAAACAGCAAGTAAAAAAAGATTAATAAGAGTTTAAAATACTACTGGGGGTGGAGGGTAGTTGAACCAAGAGTTGCTCTATAAAATGTTGGTCCTTTAAAAACCGAGGGGGGGGGGGGGGGGGTTCATAAATTTCTGCTTCAATAAACAGCTCTTCTGACTCTTGAAATAGTATTAGGTACTTACAGCCAATATAAGGTATCTAAGGTAGAGATAAGTGTTTTTTTTTAAATACTCAGAAAGGGACAGGTTGATTACTCAATAAATACAGATGCTAAAAGCAGAGCTGTGAAATTCAGAAGTGTTGCCTTATAGCGGAGTTCCAGCCTATATAATTTTTTTTTTTTTTAAAGTCAGCAGCTACAAATAATGTAGCTACTGACTATTAATACAAGGATACTTACCTGTCCCAGGATCCGGCCACGTTGGCCTCCCGAAGCTGATTTGGGAGGCCAACAATTAATTGCAAATCACTTAGCAATTAATTGCTAAGTTTTGCTTAGCGCTGCACTATTTATGTTTTTAAATGTTTACTGAGGATTTCTATTTTGACCTTGAGTGTTATAGCGGCTTTTTAGGTTAGGATATTTGTTTGCGCCGATTGATTACTATTTATTTTTGATTGCATTTCCAATTTACCACAATCCGGCTGCAATACTATGGAGGTATTCCAATATTTGGAAAAAAGAGAAATTATAATAGGGGAAATTTTTCCAAAGGCCAGCAAACTGAACAAACTAATGAACTGGCTCATACCTTTAGAAAACTTGGACATGTTTTTGAGAAAAAGGTGAAAGCTTGGTGGGATATCCTATCATTTGAACAATATATTTCAGCTAAACTTATTCCTAGACGTCTTAGATGGGATGTGCCCCCCAATGATGGACTCATGGATGATCAGTCCACGAAGGAATGGGGGGAATTCTTTACGAAAAAAGGTCTGGAATTAATTTTTATTTTTATGTAAACAGATGAAAATGAAATCCTTAGAGATCCAGATTTGTGAGCTAAAGAATTTAATAGAGCCGCATAAAGATACTGATGAATTTCTTAAATTATCTACTGATTTAAAAAATAGATTAGTCAAATGGGATTGTGATACACAGAATAAGAAAAAGAAAAAATGTATTAGGGACTTTGAAGATTTTAATAAAGGGAACATTTACAAATGGCAAATGAGCTCTGTTGATCCAGGAATGATCCCCAATCAGTCCTGATCAATCCAGGGGATATCAATACACCATTACCTACCCCCATAGGAAACGTTACATACACTTATGATGAAGTAGGTACACCACCAGGAGACGGACATTATCAGGTGGTCCATAACAAAAGGGGAAAAAAAATTGAAGGGGGAGAGGTAAGGGGGGGGGGGCTCACACCCACCCCCACATAGACACTACACGTATATCACCCCCCTTCGTGATTATCATGACCCTAGGGATGGTTCCTCTTTTCAGAATAACTACCAACATGCACCAGATTTCCAAGATTCTTATACTAGATTTCCCCCTCAGTATGCTAACCAGGTTCCCACCTATAACCGATTCTCCCCATTACAATATCAAGGTCCCCAAAGGGGAGGGAATTTTCGGGGACCCTCGAGAGGAATGGGCAGGGGCACTCCATCCATGCCTCCCAACCCAGGGGGGGGTGGCAGGGGAGCCTCCCCCACCAAAACACAGCATCAACGACAATGGCCAGCAACGAAAAAGAAAACTCAGAGAGGAAAGAGAGGGGGCAGGAGAGTTCAAAAGAACAAGACCCCCATAGGCACAGGAATATATAATCTTATTGGGACCTCCCTAACCGAAGATGAAATTTGGGTATTGGATAGAGGTTTAAAGTTTGCCCCCACACGTAACCTAATTGAATTTCAAACGTATATTAGTATACAGAAATTCATTAGGGGCCTCAATATTAAGAAATACTTTATTTCTAACACCTCTAGTTCATCAGTTAGGATTTCTCAAACATCTGAAGGTATACATTCGAACCTCCGCAATAGGTCTATTTTTAATCCTCCAAATGTGGATACTAAACATATGGATGTTTTTAAAAACATGGTGGCTAAGGACCTTGAAAAATTGGCAGTCCGAAAGGCTAATAACCCCTTTTACATCAAAAGGGGTATTGAGCTATTGGAAACCAAAAAGGACCTAGTAATCCAACCAGCAGATAAGGGAGGAGGATTGGTCGTTGTAAGTAAAACATACTATAGGAATGAGATGGAAAATTCACTCGGGGATAATAATACGTATAGTATATTATCTAAGGACCCAATGTTTCAATTTAAAGAGGAGTTGCATGTCCTGATCGAAAAGGGTAAACAAGTTGGGGTGCTCAATAAAAAGGAGGCTCTATTTTTAGGCCCCCTGTTTTGCAGAACCCCGATAGTTTACGTTTTGCCCAAGATGCATAAGAATACTGTTAATCCACCAGGAAGACCGATTGTCAATGGTATTGACTCGGTCTCATCTAGACCGGGTCAATACATTGACACTTTTCTCCAACCCATGGTGATCAACACTGAGGCATTCTTAAAAGATACGAAACAAATCATTCAGATTCTAGAGAACCTTAAACTCCCTAGCAAGTTTCCTAATCACAGCGGATGTGAGTTCACTGTATACTATTATTAGCCATGAAGACACTTATCTTCGATCAGATGGGCTTTTTTGTCATCTGACCTCTCCAGGAAACATAAATTTATTTTGAGTTGTCTGAGCTTTTGTCTGTTGAGAAATTACTTTTGGTACAATAGGCAGTTCTTCCTACAGACTAGGGGAGTTGCTATGGGGGCTCGGCTTGCTCCCAATGTGTCACCAATTTATTTATGGCCCACTGGGAAGAAGAATGTGTGTTCAAAAACCAACCCCCTGAGCTAGTATGTTACCATAGGTATATTGATGATTTAATTATGATTTGGGAGGGTAAAAGATCTGGTTTAGAGGTCTTTATGAATACATTAAATGCCAACAATAAAAATATTATCTTATCTTGGATTATTACTACTGAGCGGACAGTCTTTCTCGATCTAGAAATTTTTAAAGGTAAAGGTGATGGACTGGCCAAGCATGTCTCTAGACCTAAACCCTATTGAGTATCTGTGGGGCATCCTCAAATGGAAGGTAGAGGAGCGCAAGGTCTCTAACATCCACCAGCTCCGTGATGTCGTCATGGAGTAGTGGAAGAGGTCTCCAGTGGCAACCTGTGAAGCTCTGGTGAACTCCATGCCCAAGAGAGTTAAGGCAGTGCTGAAAAATAATGATGGCCAGGACCGATCCTGGCTGGGGTGCACGGGGTGCAGTGCACCCGGGTGCCACCGAGGTGGGAGCGCTGAAGCGCCAGAGTGCTCCCCTCCCTCCTCCTCTCCTTGTCTGTCTGCCGTTCCCCGCCACTGCCGCTGCTGTGCCCACCCCCCCTCCTCCTGTCAGAGGAGGAGAGCGAAACAGCCGTAGTGGCTGTCTCTGTGTGCAGAGAGAGACCAGCCGCGGCCGCGCAGTGACGTCATGGGGGGTGGGGGGGCGGTTCGAGCCCGACCCCAATGTGTACCACTTCTCCTCCTGTGTGTAACTCCTGCTCTGTTCTCCACCCGGGCGGTGCGGCTGCACACCGTCCTTTCCTCTCCAGCTGCCGCCGGGTGTTTTTAATTAGCCTAATGGGGGGGTCTGTACTAATGTGGGGGGGGTAGTTTGTCCTGGGGGGGTCTATACTAATGTAGGGGGTGTGATTTGCCCTGGGGGGTCTAAACTAATGTAGGGGGGTGATTTGTCCTGGGGGTTCTGTACTAATGTAGAGGGGGGTGGTTTGTCCTGGGGGGTCTATACTAATGTAGGGGGGGTGATTTGTCCTTGGGGTCTAAACTAATGTGGGGGGGTGATTTGTCCTGGGGGTTCTGTATTAATGTAGGGGAGATGATTTGTCCTGGGGGTCTGTACTAATGTAGAGGGGGGGTTTGTCCTGGGGGGTCTATACTAATGTAGGGGGGTGATTTGTCCTGGGGGTCTATACTAATGTAGGGGGTTGATTTGTCCTGGGGGGTCTAAACTAATGTAGGGGGGTGATTTGTCCTGAGGGTTCTGTACTAATGTAGGGGGGATGATTTGTCCTGGGGGGTCTGTACTAATGTAGGGGGGTTGTCCTGGGGGGGGTCTATACTAATGTAGGGGGGGGGAATTTGTCCTGGGGGGTCTAAACTAATGTAGGAGGGGTGATTTGTCCTTAGGGGGTCTAAACTAATGTAGGGGGGTGATTTGTCCTGGGGGGTCTGTATTAATGTAGGGGGGAGTGATTTGTCCAGGGGTCTAAACTAATGTAGGGGGGTGATTTGCCCAGGGGTCTGTACTAATGTAGGGGGGTGGTTTGTCCTGGGGGGGTCTAAACTAATGTAGAGGGGGTGGTTTGTCCTGGGGGGTCTATACTAATGTAGGGGGGTGATTTGTCCTGGGGGTCTATACTAATGTAGGGGGGATTTGTCCTGGGAGTCTGTACTAATGTAGGGGGGGGTGGTTTGTTCAGGGGGTCTATGCTAATGTAGGGGAGGTGATTTGTCCTGGGGGGTCTAAACTAATGTAGGGGGGAGGTGACTTGTCCTGGGGGTCTAAACTAATGTGGGGGGGGTGATTTGTCCTGGGGTCTGTACTAATATAGGGGGGTGGTTTGTCCTGGGGGGTCTATACTAATGTGGGGGGGGGTGATTTGTCCTGGGGGTCTGTACTAATGTAGGGGGGGTGGTTTGTCCTGGGGGGTCTGAACTAATGGAGGGGGGCGATTTGTCCTGGGGGGTCTAAACTAATAGAGGGGGTGGTTTGTCCTGGGGGGTCTGTACTAATGGAGGGGGTGGTTTGTCCAGGGGGTCTGTACTAATGGAGGGGGTGGTTTGTCCTGGGGGGTCTGTACTAATGGAGGGGGGTGGTTTGTCCTGGGGGGGTCTGTACTAATGGAGGGGTATAGTTTGTCCTGGGGGGGTCTGTACTAAGGGGGGGTGGTTTGTCCTGGGGGGTCTGTACTAATGTAGGGAGGGTGGTTTGTCTGGGGGGATACTAAACATATGGATGTTTTTAAAAACATGGTGGCTAAGGACCTTGAAAAATTGGTAGTCCGAAAGGCTAATAACCCCTTTTACATCAAAAGGGGTATTGAGCTATTGGAAACCAAAAAGGACCTAGTAATCCAACCAGCAGATAAGGGAGGAGGATTGGTCGTTGTAAGTAAAACATACTACAGGAATGAGATGGAAAATTCACTCGGGGATAATAATACGTATAGTGTATTATCTAAGGACCCAATGTTTCAATTTAAAGAGGAGTTGCACGTCCTGATCGAAAAGGGGTAAACAAGTTGGGGTGCTCAATAAAAAGGAGGCTCTATTTTTAGGCCCCCTGTTTTGCAGAACCCCGATAGTTTACGTTTTGCCCAAGATGCATAAGAATACTGTTAATCCACCAGGAAGACCGATTGTCAATGGTATTGACTCAGTCTCATCTAGACCGGGTCAATACATTGACACTTTTCTCCAACCCATGGTGATCAACACTGAGGCATTCTTAACCACTTCAGCCCCGGAAGGATTTACCCCCTTCCTGACCAGAGCACTTTTTACAATTTGGCACTGCGTCGCTTTAACTGCTAATTGCGCGGTCATGCAATGCTGTACCCAAACGAAATTTGCGTCCTTTTCTTCCCACAAATGGAGCTTTCTTTTGATGGTATTTGATCACCTCTGCCGTTTTTATTTTTTGCGCTATACACGGAAAAAGACCGAAAATTTTGAAAAAAATTGATATTTTCTACTTTTTGTTCTAAAAAAAATCCAATAAACTCAATTTTAGTCATACATTTAGGCCAAAATGTATTCGGCCACATGTCTTTGGTAAAAAAAAAATGTCAATAAGTGTATATTTATTGGTTTGCGCAAAAGTTATAGCGCCTACAAACTAGGGTACATTTTCTGGAATTTACACAGCCTTTAATTTATGACTGCCTATGTCGTTTCTTGAGGTGCTAAAATGGCAGGGCAGTACAAAACCCCCACAAATGACCCCATTTTGGAAAGTAGACACCCCAAGGAAATTGCTGAGAGGCATGTTGAGCCCATTGAATATTAATTTTTTTTGTCCCAAGTGATTGAATAATGACAAAAAAAAAAATTACAAAAAGTTGTCACTAAATGATATATTGCTCACACAGGCCATGGGCATATGTGGAATTGCACCCCAAAATACATTTAGCTGCTTCTCCTGAGTATGGGGATACCACATGTGTGGGACTTTTTGGGAGCCTAGCCGCGTACGGGGCCCCGAAAACCAATCACTGCCTTTAGGATTTCTAAGGGCGTACATTTTTGATTTTACTCCTCACTACCTATCACAGTTTTGAATGCCATAAAATGCCCAGATGGCATAACCCCCCCCCCAAATGACCCCATTTTGGAAAGTAGACACCCCAAGCTATTTGCTTTGAGGCATGTTGAGTCCATGGAATGTTTTATATTTTGACACAAGTTGCGGGAAAGTGACAAATTTTTTTTTTTTTTTTGCACAAAGTTGTCACTAAATGATATATTGCTCACACAGGCCATGGGCATATGTGGAATTGCACCCCAAAATACATTTAGCTGCTTCTCCTGAGTATGGGGATACCACATGTGTGGGACTTTTTAGGAGCCTAGCCGCGTACGGGGCCCCGAAAACCAATCACCGCCTTCAGGATTTCTAAGGGCATGAATTTTTGATTTCACTCTTCACTGCCTATCACAGTTTCGGAGGCCATGGAATGCCCAGGTGGCACAAACCCCCCCCAAATGACCCCATTTTGGAAAGTAGACACCCCAAGCTATTTGCTGAGAGGCATGGTGAGTATTTTGCAGCTCTCATTTGTTTTTGAAAATAAAGAAAGACAAGAAAAAAAAATTTTTTTTTTTCTTTTTTCAATTTTCAAAACTTTGTGACAAAAAGTGAGGTCTGCAAAATACTCACTATACCTCTCAGCAAATAGCTTGGGATGTCTACTTTCCAAAATGGGGTCATTTGGGGGGGGTTTGTGCCACCTGGGCATTCCATGGCCTCCGAAACTGTGATAGGCAGTGAAGAGTGAAATCAAAAATTTACGCCCTTAGAAAGCCTGAAGGCAGCGCTTGGTCTTCGGGGTCCCGTACGCGGCTAGGCTCCCAAAACGTCCCACACATGTGGTATCCCCGTACTCAGGAGAAGCAGCAGAATGTATTTTGGGGTGTAATTTCACATATTCCCATGGCATATTTGAACAATATATCATTTAGTGACAACTTTGTGCAAAAAAAAAAAAAAATTGTCTCTTTCCCGCAACTTGTGTCACAATATAAAATATTCCATGGACTCGACATGCCTCTCAGCAAATAGCTTGGGGTGTCTACTTTCCAAAATGGGGTCATTTGGGGGGGTTTTGAACTGTCCTGGCATTTTATGCACAACATTTAGAAGCTTATGTCACACATAACCCACTCTTCTAACCACTTGAATACAAAGCCCTTTCTGACACTTTTTGATTACATGAAAAAATTATTTTTTTTGCAAGAAAATTACTTTGAACCCCCACACATTATATATTTTTTTAAAGCAAATGCCCTACAGATTAAAATGGTGGGTGTTTCATTTTTTTTTTCACACAGTATTTGCGCAGCGATTTTTCAAACGCATTTTTTGGGGAAAAAACACACTTTTTTAAATTTTAATGCACTAAAACACACTATATTGCCCAAATGTTTGATGAAATAAAAAAGATGATCTTAGGCCGAGTACATGGATACCAAACATGACATGCTTTAAAATTGCGCACAAACGTGCAGTGGCGACAAACTAAATACATTTTTAAAAGCCTTTAAAAGCCTTTACAGGTTACCACTTTAGATTTACAGAGGAGGTCTACTGCTAAAATTACTGCCCTCGATCTGACCTTCGCGGTGATACCTCACATGCATGGTGCAATTGCTGTTTACATTTGACGCCAGACCGACGCTTGCGTTCGCCTTAGCGTGAGAGCAGGGGGGACAGGGGTGCTATTTTTTTGCTTTTTTATCTTATTTTTAAACTGTTCCTTTCATATTTTTTTTTTTAAATCATTTTTATTGTTATCTCAGGGAATGTAAATATCCCCTATCATAGCAATAGGTGGTGACAGGTACTCTTTTTTGAAAAAATTGGGGTCTATTAGACCCTAGATGTCTCCTCTGTCCTCAAAGCATCTGACCACACCAAGATCGGTGTGATAAAATGCTTTCCCAATTTCCCAATGGCGCTGTTTACATCCGGCAAAATCTAAGTCATAAAATGCTCGTAGCTTTCTGTTTCTTAGGCCATAGAGATGTTTGGAGCCACTCTGGTCTCTGATCAGCTCTATGGTCAGCTGGCTGAATCACCGGCTGCATTCTCAGGTTCCCTGTTGAGACAGGAGAGCCAGAGAAAAACACGGAAGACGGGGGGGGGGCATTCCCTCCCACTGCTTGTAAAAGCAGTCTAGAGGCTAATTAGCCCGCTAGGATTGCTTTTACATGAAAGCCGACCGCTGGCTGAAAAGAATGATACCAAGATGATACCTAAACCTGCAGGCATCATTCTGGTATAACCACTCAAAGTCGTGAATGGCGTACCTGAAGACAAAAAAATGGTTAACAATAAAGCACAGTAAACGGTAAAGTATAAAAAATTGCAGACCTGAAAAACAAACATGATAAAACATTATAACAATAAAACATTGCAGAATAGAATACAGTAAAAAAGAGCAGAACAATAGAGAGAGAATAGAGAGAGAGAGAACAATAAAACGACAACTATTTTTTTTTATTTTATATTTTTGTATGTGTTTTTTTTTTTTGTTTTTTTTTTTTTTTACACTTTTTTTTGTAACTAACTTTTATAACTGTAACCGGTTCCAGGTTCGGGTCTCTCAAAATGTGATGGCATCTTGGGAGACCCTGTGAAAGTGTGTCCTAGTCTGTGCAATGCTGTACCCTACGCTAATACTCAACTAGTGTATGGTAGCGTTCAAAACATTCACCAATGCAAAGACCAGGATTGTCAGGACAGGAGGGACAATAATAGCGGATGTCACGTCTATATCCGCGCTTGCTGCAGACACAACATCTTTTTTGGGGGGGGTTCGTTGGGTAGGGGTACTCAGGAGGACATAAAGAAAATGCCTCTCATGCAGCCGACTGCATTTGGTTGGGGATGTGAATGGGGGAAGTACGGGCGCTGCAGAAGTGGTCGGTTCCCAATTAGGATTGGCGAATGCAGCAGGAAGGGCACTATGGGCATGACGGCCTGTGTTTGTCTTTTTGGTGGCAGCGGGACACTACTTGTGCTTGCCACCTCACCAGCTTGAACTGCACTTATGGGACTCGCCACGTCACCAAGTGTTACTGCAGTGCTGGTTTGACTATGACCGGGGTGTACTAGGCCGCTGGTGCTTGCCAGTTCACCAAAACGCTACCAAAAAAACTGTTAGCGATCGCAGGGATCAGGCCTGACTCTGCGAACGCTGCAGTTATGCGTTTAGTGTTTTGTAAGTGACAGTGATCGATCGATACTACACTTGGGTGGGCTGGGCCGGGCTGGGCGGAGGGGCAAAACGCAGGTGCTAGCAGGTATCTGGGCTGATCCCGCTAACACTGCGTTTTTGGGAACCCTAAACTGCTGGGGACGCTAGTATAGATCTGATCGGATCAGGTATTGATCTGATCAGATACTATACCACTAAGGGAGGTGTACGGTGCGTGCGTGGGTGTTAGCGCGACTGGCGCTAACCTGACGCTGCCTGGGGCTTGCCAGTTCACCAAAACGCTACCAAAAAAACTGTTAGCGATCGCAGGGATCAGGCCTGACTCTGCGAACGCTGCAGTTATGTGTTTAGTGTTTTGTAAGTGACAGTGATCGATCGATATTGCACTTGGGTGGGCTGGGCGCAGGGGCAAAACGCAGGTGCTAGCAGGTATCTGGGCTGATCCTGCTAACACTGCGTTTTTGGGAACCCTAAACTGCTGGGGACGCTAGTATAGATCTGATCGGATCAGATATTGATGCGTTCAGATACAATACCACTAAGGGAGGATACGGTGCGTGCGTGGGTGTTAGCGCGACCGGCGCTAACCTGACGCTGCCTGGGGCTGGTGCTTGCCAGTTCACCAAAACACTACCAAAAAAACTGTTAGCAATCGCAGGGATCAGGCCTGACTCTGCGAACGCTGCAGTTATGCGTTTAGCGTTTTGTAAGTGACAGTGATCGATCGATACTGCACTTGGGTGGGCTGGGCCGGGCGGAGGGGCAAAACGCAGGTGCTAGCGGGTATCTGGGCTGATCCCGCTAACACTGCGTTTTTGGGAACCCTAAACTGCTGGGGACGCCAGTATAGATCTGATCGGATCAGATATTGATCAGATCAGATACTATACCACTAAGGGAGGCGTATGCTGCGTGCGTGGGTGTTAGCGGTACTGGTGCTAATCTGACGCTGCCTGGGGCGACGCATATCACCGCCGGGCGATCAGGGGGCTAAACCTTTATTCGGTAATAAACGGCGGGTGCCCTGACACTATCAAAAATAAACAAATCCTTCGGTGTCCCACCCTCCTTCCAATTCAGATACTGGCAGCTGAAACACGCCTTTGAAGCTCAGTTCTCAGCCCCCCTCATTCTGGAACCAGATTCAATTGAACGGCTCTTGACGTCCAGTGTGATGGGGAAGCCTCTCTCAACTCTATATTTATATCTTACAGTGGAGTATGATGCCAAATTAACTAAAACCTGGGAAAAGTGGAGGGTTGATATTCCCTCTTTGGACGAGGAGGAATGGAGGGAGTGTTTAATTTCCTACATTCCCTCCATGATCGCTGCAAAAGACAGGTTCATACAATTTAAGTTCCTACACAGAGCGTATTTCACCCCACAGAGACTGGCGCGCATTTACCATCAAAGAGATCCCAACTGTCAGAGATGCAGGCAGGAGGTGGGCACGTTCTGGCACATGGTCTGGTCTTGTCCCAAGATCCGACCCTTTTGGTCGGCAGTTGCCTCCACACTGAGCAAAGTCATGGGCTCAAACTTACCGGTGGATCCCCAATTACTGTTGCTTAGTCATCTGGAGGATGTTGACGGCGATAGGTATAGTAAACTCTGTCTAACCTTCACATTGTACTACGCTAGGCGGGAAATTCTACTGCGATGGAGACTGGTAGAGCCTCCTACCCTGGCCTCGTGGAGAAGGTCGGTGAATATGGTACTCCCCCTATATAGATTGACGTATGAAAGTAGACAATGTCCGGGGAAGTTCGATAAAATTTGGTCCTCCTGGGTGGATGCTTCTGGAGACCCTGAACCCCCTACCCCATAATTAGGATGTGAAGTACAGCAGAGGACATCCTACATTTCAGGTCTATTCTTCCTATCCCCATTCCCCCATTGTCCCCCTCCTTCCCATCCCTTCCCCCCCTTCTTCTCCCCCCCCCTTCTTCTTCCCCGCCCCCCTTCCTCCCCCCCCCCACCAGGCTTGATTGAATATTGAATATTGGTTATCTATTTTACATTATCTAAGGGTCTAAAGATTGTTATGCTGTAGGAGTATTGTTAAGTGAAACTTCTGACATCTACATAGCTGGAATACTTGATAAATGGTGGCTATCGCCTGATGATTGATTTTTGTTACTGTCATTGTTATCATCACAATGATTGTACTAAATTTCTTGTGTATTGTAATGCTGATTTGTTTAATAAAAATTTTCTGTTAAAAAAAAAAAATAAACAAACTAACCAGCGTCACCCGTAACGGTTATACGGTGATCAGTGGTGAAAGGGTTAACTAGGGGGCAATCAAGGGGTTAAAACATTTATTAGGTAGTATATGGGGGTCCCTGTCGCTATAAAATGCTGACGGCGAACCTAAATATTTACGTTCCTAACTAGCGTCACCAGTGACACTAATACAGCTATCAGAAAAATGATCGCTTAGCGACACTGGTGACAGGGGGTGATCAAGGGGTTAAAACTTTATTAGGGGGGGTTAGGGGGGTACCCTAGACCTAAAGGGGGGTAACACTCACTGTCCTACCACAGTAACTGTCACTAACTGACACCCTGCAGTAATCAGAAAAAAAAAAAAATACTGCTTGGTGTCAGTGTTACAGGGAGGGGTGATTGGGGGGGGATCGGGGGCGATCGGGGGGGGATCGGGGGTGTAAAGTATGCCTGGCATGTTCTACTGTGTGTGTGTGTGTGTGTTGGTGCACTTACATGTCTTCTCTCCTCGGCGCTAGAACGGAAACTGCCGAGCCGAGGAGAGATGACATCACATCCTCTGCCTGTGTGTACTATACACAGGCAGGGGATGTTCCTCATTGGCTGGGAGCGATCGCGAGGGGGGGGCCACGATCGGATGGTCTCCCCCTCGTCTCTCATCGCTCCTAGCCAAATGCCGACCGCCGCTGGCACCGTATGGGTACGTGATTTTGCCTGCCCGTGCCATTCTGCTCACGTATATATGCGTGAGGCGGTCGGCAAGTGGTTAAAAGATACGAAACATATCATTCAGATTCTAGAGAACCTTAAACTCCCTAGCAAGTTTCCTAATCACAGCGGATGTGAGTTCACTGTATACTATTATTAGCCATGAAGACGCTTATCTTCGATCAGATGGGCTTTTTTGTCATCTGACCTCTCCAGGAAACATAAATTTATTTTGAGTTGTCTGAGCTTTTGTCTGTCGAGAAATTACTTTTGGTACAATAGGCAGTTCTTCCTACAGACTAGGTGAGTTGCTATGGGGGCTCGGCTTGCTCCCAATGTGTCGCCAATTTATTTATGGCCCACTGGGAAGAAGAATGTGTGTTCAAAAACCAACCCCCTGAGCTTATCTTATCTTGGATTATTACTACTGAGCGGACAGTCTTTCTCGATCTAGAAATTTTTAAAGGTAAAGGTGATGGACTGGCCAAGCATGTCTCTAGACCTAAACACTATTGAGTATCTGTGGGGCATCCTCAAATGGAAGGTAGAGGAGCGCAAGGTCTCTAACATCCACCAGCTCTGTGATGTCGTCATGGAGTAGTGGAAGAGGTCTCCAGTGGCAACCTGTGAAGCTCTGGTGAACTCCATGCCCAAGAGAGTTAAGGCAGTGCTGAAAAATAATGATGGTCAGGACCGATCCTGGCTGGGGTGCACGGGGTGCAGTGCACCTGGGTGCCACAGAGGTGGGGGCGCTGAAGCGCCAGAGTGCTCCCCTCCCTCCTCCTCTCCTTGTCTGTCTGCCGGTCACCACCGCTGCTGTGCCCACCCCCCCTCCTCCTGTCAGAGGAGGAGAGCGAAACAGCCGGAGCGGCTGTCTCTGTGTGCAGAGAGAGACCAGCCGCGGCCGCGCAGTGACGTCACAGAGGGGTGGGGGGCGGTCCGAGCCCGACCCCAATGTGTTCCACTTCTCCTCCTGTGTGTAACTCCTGCTCTGTTCTCCACCCGGGCGGCGCGGCTGCACACCATCCTCTCCTCTCCAGCTGCCGCCGGGTGTTTTTAATTAGCCTAATGGGGGGGTCTGTACTAATGTAGGGGGGGGTATTTTGTCCTGGGGGGTCTATACTAATGTAGGGGGTGTGATTTGCCCTGGGGGGTCTAAACTAATGTAGGGGGGTGATTTGTCCTGGGGGTTCTGTACTAATGTAGGGGGGGTGGTTTGTCCTGGGGGGTCTATACTAATGTAGGGGGGGTGATTTGTCCTGGGGGGTCTAAACTAATGTAGGGGGGGTGATTTGTCCTGGGGGTTCTGTATTAATGTAGGGGAGATGATTTGTCCTGGGGGTCTGTACTAATGTAGAGGGGGGGGTGATTTGTCCTGGGGGTCTATACTAATGTAGGGGGGTGATTTGTCCTGGGGGATCTAAACTAATGTAGGGTGGTGATTTGTCCTGAGGGTTCTGTACTAATGTAGGGGGGATGATTTGTCCTGGGGGGTCTGTACTAATGTAGGGGGGTTGTCCTGGGGGGTCTATACTAATGTAGGGGGGAAATTTGTCCTGGGGGGTCTAAACTAATGTAGGAGGGGTGATTTGTCCTTGGGGGTCTAAACTAATGTAAGGGGGGGGTTTGTCCTGAGGGGTCTATACTAATGTAGGGGGGAGTGATTTGTCCGGGGGGTCTAAACTAATGTAGGGGGGTGATTTGGCCTGGGGGTCTGTACTAATGTAGGGGGGTGGTTTGTCCTGGGGGGGTCTAAACTAATGCAGAGGGGGTGGTTTGTCCTGGGGGGTCTATACTAATGTGGGGGGGGGATTTGTCCTGGGGGTCTGTACTAATGTAGGGGGTGGTTTGTTCAGGAGGGTCTATACTAATGTAGGGGAGGTGATTTGTCCTGGGGGGTCTAAACTAATGTAGGGGGAGGTGATTTGTCCTGGGGGTCTAAACTAATGTGGGGGAGGTGATTTGTCCTGGGGGTCTAAACTAATGTGGGGGGTGATTTGTCCTGGGGTCTGTACTAATATGGGGGGGTGGTTTGTCCTGGGGGGGTCTATACTAATGTAGGGGGGTGATTTGTCCTGGGGGGTCTGTACTAATGTAGGGGGGGTGGTTTGTCCTGGGGGGTCTAAACTAATAGAGGGGGGTGGTTTGTCCTGGGGGGGTCTGTACTAATGGAGGGGGTGGTTTGTCCTGAGGGGGTCTGTACTTATGGAGGGGGGTGGTTTGTTCTGGGGGTCTGTACTAATGTAGGGGGGTGGTTTGTTCTGGGGGCGTCTGTACTAATGGAGGGGGTGGTTTGTCCTGAGGGGGTCTGTATTAATGTAGGGGGGTGGTTTGTCCTGGGGTGGTCTGTACTAATGGAGGGGGGTGGTTTGTCCTGAGGGAGGTCTGTACTAATGGAGGGGGTGGTTTGTCCTGGGGGAGTCTATACTAATGGAGGGGGGGAGATTTGTCCTGGGGGGTCTAAACTAATGGAGGGGGGGTGGTTTGTCCTGGGGGGTCTGTACTAATGGAGGGGGTGGTTTGTCCTGGGGGGGTCTGTACTAATGGAGGGGGGTGGTTTGTCCTGGGGGTCTGTACTAATGGAGAGGGGTGGTTTGTCCTGGGGGGGCTGTACTAATGGAGGGGTATGGTTTGTCCTGAGGGGGTCTGTACTAAGGGGGGGTGGTTTGTCCTGGGGGGGTCTGTACTAATGTAGGGAGGGTGGTTTGTCTGGGGGGTCTGTACTAATGGAAGGGAGCAGGTGGTTTGTCATGGGGGTCTGTACTAATGGAGGGGGGTGGTTTGTCCTGGGGGGTCTGTACTTATGGAGGGGGGGTGGTTTGTTCTAGGGGTCTGTACTTATGGAGGGGGGGTGGTTTGTTCTGGGGGTCTGTACTAATGTAGGGGGTGGTTTGTTCTGGGGGGTCTGTACTAATGGAGGGGGGTGGTTTGTCCTGAGGGGGGTCTGTACTAATGGAGGGGGTGGTTTGTCCTGGGGGGTCTGTACTAATGGGGGGGGTGGTTTGTCCTGGGGGTCTGTACTAATGGAGAGGGGTGGTTTGTCCTGGGGGGCTGTACTAATGAAGGGGTATGGTTTGTCCTGAGGGGGTCTGTACTAAGGGGGGGTGGTTTGTCCTGGGGGGGTCTGTACTAATGTAGGGAGGGTGGTTTGTCTGGGGGGTCTGTACTAATGGAAGGGGGCAGGTGGTTTGTCGTGGGGGTCTGTACTAATGGAGGGGGGTGGTTTGTCCTGGGGGGTCTGTACTTATGGAGGGGGGGTGGTTTGTTCTAGGGGTCTGTACTTATGGAGGGGGGGTGGTTTGTTCTGGGGGTCTGTACTAATGTAGGGGGTGGTTTGTTCTGGGGGGGTCTGTACTAATGGAGGGGGGTGGTTTGTCCTGAGGGGGGTCTGTACTAATGGAGGGGGTGGTTTGTCCTGGGGGAGTCTGTACTAATGGAGGGGGGTGGTTTGTTCTGGGGGGGTCTGTACTAATGGAGGGGGGGTGGTTTGTTCTGGGGGTCTGTACTAATGGAGGGGGGTATTTTGTTCTGGGGGTTCTGTACTAATGGAGGGGGGTGGTTTGTCCTGAGGGGGGTCTGTACTAATGGAGGGGGGTGGTTTGTCCTGAGGGGGGTCTGTACTAATGGAGGGGGTGGTTTGTCCTGGGGGGTCTGTACTAATGGAGGGGGGTGGTTTGTCCTGGGGGTCTGTACTAATGGAGAGGGGTGGTTTGTCCTGGGGGGGCTGTACTAATGGAGGGGTATGGTTTGTCCTGAGGGGGTCTGTACTAAGGGGGGGTGGTTTGTCCTGGGGGGGTCTGTACTAATGTAGGGAGGGTGGTTTGTCTGGGGGGTCTGTACTAATGGAAGGGGGCAGGTGGTTTGTCATGGGGGTCTGTACTAATGGAGGGGGGTGGTTTGTCCTGGGGGGTCTGTACTTATGGAGGGGGGGTGGTTTGTTCTAGGGGTCTGTACTTATGGAGGGGGGGTGGTTTGTTTTGGGGGTCTGTACTAATGTAGGGGGTGGTTTGTTCTGGGGGGGTCTGTACTAATGGAGGGGGGTGGTTTGTCCTGAGGGGGGTCTGTACTAATGGAGGGGGTGGTTTGTCCTGGGGGAGTCTGTACTAATGGAGGGGGGTGGTTTGTTCTGGGGGGGTCTGTACTAATGGAGGGGGGGTGGTTTGTTCTAGGGGTCTGTACTAATGGAGGGGGGTATTTTGTTCTGGGGGTTCTGTACTAATGGAGGGGGTGGTTTGTCCTGAGGGGGGTCTGTACTAATGGAGGGGGGGTGGTTTGTCCTGAGGGGGGTCTATTTTGATAAAGGGGGTGTTTTGTCCTGGGGGGGTCTATACTGAGGGATTTATACTTAGTGGGGGGTCTGCACTGACGGAGGGGGGTCTATACTTAGTGGAGGGGGGTCTGTACTGAGGGGCGACTATAGTTGGTGGAGGGGGTGATACCATGTTCTACCGCACTGGGTGACACCAAACCTAGTGACGCCACTGCAGCCGCAGGCTCTTGTTTCCCCTCTCCCTCTCCGCCTCGTGCGCGCTGCTGTACTAGTGAGCAGCGCACTATGTTTCTTCCCCAGCCTTCATATCGGCCAGGGAAGAAAAAAAAGGAGCAAAGAAGAGGATTGTGGGACATGTAGTCTCAAGGACTGGCAGCTCCACT
This sequence comes from Aquarana catesbeiana, assembly GCF_042186555.1. Lineage (NCBI taxonomy): Eukaryota > Metazoa > Chordata > Amphibia > Anura > Ranidae > Aquarana > Aquarana catesbeiana. The sequence goes on along the minus strand of NC_133334.1, from coordinate 59,118,587 downwards.
GTAACACAGAAACTGCAGCCCATACTGCATGCTCAGCTGAATGGGAAAGAGAGAGCCAGGAGCCCCGGAAAGCTTTCAGGGAAGTGCACCCAGGACTCCAGAGGGAGAGGACAGTGCTGAGAGAACACCATCAGAGAGAGAACCCTGCTGACCTGCGCCACATGAGGGAAAGCCACACAGCCTAGCGCCATCCCTGGCGGAGAAAGGAATGGAGTCATTGCCAGAATACAGATCTGGGCTCTACCCAGCGGAGTCGCCACGGGCAATTCAGAGTGAGCTGACTCCTGATCAGAGGAACCGTTGTTGCTGTATCACTGGGTCAGGTGAGAGGGCCGATCGGCCATTATTTACTAACGTCCATAGGAACTGCAGTCTCTGACCATCTCTTGTAACATGTCTGCAGTCTCTGACCATCTCTTGTAACATGTCTGCAGTCTCTGACCATCTCTTGTATCATATCTGTAGTCTCTGACTATCTCCTGTAGTATGTCTGCAGTCTCTGACCATCTTCTGTACTATGTCTGCAGTCTCTGACCGTCTCCTGTAGTATGTCTGCAGTCTCTGACCGTGTCCTGTAGTATGTCTGCAGTCTCTGACCATCTCCTGTAGTATGTCTACAGTCTCTGACCGTCTCCTGTAGTATGTCTGCAGTCTCTGACCGTCTCTTGTCGTATGTCTGCAGTCTCTGACCATCTTCTGTACTATGTCTGCAGTCTCTGACCATCTTCTGTACTATTTCTGCAGTCTCTGACCATCTCCTGTAGTATGTCTGCAGTCTCTGACCATCTTCTGTAGCATTTCTGCAGTCTCTGACCATCTCCTGTAGTATGTCTACAGTCTCTGACCATCTTCTGTACCATGTCTGCAGTCTCTGACCGTCTCCTATATTATATCTCCAGTCTCTGACTATCTCCTGTACTATGTCTGCAGTCTCTGACCATCTCCTGTAACATGTCCGCATTCTCTGACCATCTCTTGTAACATGTCTGCAGTCTCTGACCATCTCTTGTAACATGTCTGCAGTCTCTGACCATCTCTTGTAACATGTCTGCAGTCTCTGACCATCTCTTGTATTATGTCTGCAGTCTCTGATCATCTCTTGTATCATGTCTGCAGTCTCTGACCATCTCTTGTATTATGTCATTAGTCCCTGACCATCTCCTGTATTATGTCTGCCGTCTCTGACCATCTCCTGTCATATGTCTGCAGTCTCTGACCATTTCCTGTATTATGTCTGCCATCTCTGACCATCTCCTGTACCATGTCTGCAGTCTCTGACCATCTCCTGTACCATGTCTGCAGTCTCTGACCATCTCTTGTAACATGTCTGCAGTCTCTGACCATCTTCTGAATAATGTCTGCAGTCTGACCATCTCCTGTACTATGTCTGCAGTCTCTGACCATCTCCTGTATTATGTCTGCCGTCTCTGACCATCTCTTGTAGTATGTCTGCAGTCTCTGATCATCTCCTGTAGTACGTCTGCAGTCTCTGACCATCTCTTGTATCATGTCTGCCATCTCTGACCATCTCTTGTAGTATGTCTGCAGTCTCTGATCATCTCCTGTAGTACGTCTGCAGTCTCTGACCATTTCCTGTACCATGTCTGCAGTCTCTGACCATCTCCTGTAGTATGTCTGCAGTCTCTGACCATCTTCTGTAGCATTTCTGCAGTCTCTGACCATCTCCTGTAGTATGTCTACAGTCTCTGACCATCTTCTGTACCATGTCTGCAGTCTCTGACCGTCTCCTATATTATATCTCCAGTCTCTGACTATCTCCTGTACTATGTCTGCAGTCTCTGACCATCTCCTGTATTATATCTCCAGTCTCTGACCATCTCCTGTAACATGTCTGCAGTCTCTGACCATCTCTTGTATCATGTCTGCAGTCTCTGACCATCTCTTGTATTATGTCTGCAGTCCCTGACCATCTCCTGTATTATGTCTGCCATCTCTGACCATCTCCTGTCGTATGTCTGCAGTCTCTGACCATTTCCTGTATTATGTCTGCCATCTCTGACCATCTCCTGTACCATGTCTGCAGTCTCTGACCATCTCCTGTACCATGTCTGCAGTCTCTGACCATCTCTTGTAACATGTCTGCAGTCTCTGACCATCTTCTGAATAATGTCTGCAGTCTGACCATCTCCTGTACTATGTCTGCAGTCTCTGACCATCTCCTGTATTATGTCTGCCATCTCTGACCATCTCTTGTAGTATGTCTGCAGTCTCTGATCATCTCCTGTAGTACGTCTGCAGTCTCTGACCATTTCCTGTACCATGTCTGCAGTCCCTGACCATCTCCTGTACCATGTCTGCAGTCTCTGACCATCTCCTGTACCATGTCTGCAGTCTCTGAACCTCTCCTGTACCATGTCTGCAGTCTCTGACCATCTCTTGTAACATGTCTGCAGTCTCTGACCATCTTCTGTATTATGTCTGCAGTCTGACCATCTCCTGTACTATGAATGCAGTCTCTGACCATCTCCTGTACCATGTCTGCAGTCTCTGACCATCTCTTGTAACATGTCTGCAGTCTCTGACCATCTTCTGTATTATGTCTTCAGTCTCTGACCATCTCCCGTACTATGATTGCAGTCTCTGACATCTCCTGTACTATGTCTGGGGGCTCTTTCTAACAGATTCTCTAACAGAAGCCCTCTCTGTGTGCATCAGAGAGACTCCCCTCCAGGTCTCATTAGTGTACGCTCTTCCTGTATTTTCTTTATTGTTAAAAGATCATGAGAGGATCCCAGGGTAATGAAGAGTTCTTAGGGGAACATCTCTGTGTTTGAGTCGTTGCCATAGAAACATTTGTAAAGGGGAGGAGTTGGTAAGATGACCACGCCCACGTGGGGGCACCAGAAATATTTATGCACCCAGGCGTCTGTGACCCTAGGATCGGCCCTGATTATGGTCACTCAAAATATTGATACTTTGGGCCCAATTTAAACATTTTCACTTAGGGGTGTACTCACTTTTGTTGCCAACGTTTTAGACATTAATGGCTGTGTGTTGAGTTATTTTGAGGGGACAGCAAATTTACACTGTTATACAAGCTGTACACTCACTACTTTACATTGTAGCAAAGTGTCATTTCTTCAGTGTTGTCACATGAAGAGATAAATTATTTTGTGTATGTGATTGTATGTATGTGTGTGTGTGTGTGTGTGTGTGTGTGTGTATATATATATATATATATATATATATATATATATATATATATATATATATATATATATATATATATATATATAGTATCTCACAAAAGTGAGTACACCCCTCACATTTTTCTAAATATTTTATTATATATTTTCATGTGACAACACTGAAGAAATGACACTTTGCTACAATGTAAAGTAGTGAGTGTACAGCTTGTATAACAGTGTAAATTTGCTGTCCCCTCAAAATAACTCAACACACAGCCATTAATATCTAAACTGCTGGCAACAAAATTGAGTACACCTCTAAGTGAAAATTTCCAAATTGGGCCCAAAGTGTCAATATTTTTTGTGACCACCATTATTTTCCAGCACTGCTTTAACCCTCTTGGGCATGGAGCTCACCAGAGCTTCCCAGGTTACCACTGGAGTCCTCTTCCACTCCTCCATGACGACATCACAGAGCTGGTGGATGTTGGAGACCTTGTGCTCCTCCACCTTCCGTATGAGGATGCCCCACAGATGCTCAATAGGGTTTAGTTCTGGAGACATGCTTGGCCAGTCCATCACCTTTACCCTCAGCTTCTTTAGCAAGGCAGTGGTCATCTTGGAGGTGTGTTTGGGGTCGTTATCATGTTGGAATACTGCCCTGCGGCCCAGTCTCCGAAGGGAGGGGATCATGCTCTGCTTCAGTATGTCACAGTACATGTTGGCATTTATGGTTCCCTCAATGAACTGTAGTTCCCCAGTTTCGGCAGCACTCATGCAGCCCCAGACCATGACACTCCTTACACCATGCTTGACTGTAGGCAAGACACACTTGTCTTTGTACTCCTCACCTGGTTGCCGCCACACAAGCTTGACACCATCTGAACCAAATAAGTTTATCTTGGTCTCATCAGACCACAGAACATGGTTCCAGTAATCCATGTCCTTAGTCTGCTTGTCTGTTTGCAGGCTTTTTTGTGCATCATCTTTAGAAGAGGCTTCCTTCTGGGATGACAGCCATGCAGACCAATTTGATGCAGCGTGCGGCGTATGGTCTGAGCACTGACAGGCTGACCCCCCACCCCTTCAACCTTTGTAGCAATGCTGGCAGCACTCATACGTCTATTTCCCAAAGACAACCTCTGAATATGACGCTGAGCGTGTGCACTCAACTTGTTTGGTCGACCATGGTGAGGCCTGTTCTGAGTGGAACCTGTCCTGTTAAACCGCTGTATGGTCTTGGCCACCGTGCTGCAGCTTAGTTTCAGGGTCCTAACAGTCTTCTTATAGCCTAGGCCATCTTTATGTAGAGCAACATTTTTTTTTTCAGCTCCTCAGAGAGTTCTTTGCCATGAGATGCCATGTTGAACTTCCAGTGACCAGTATAAGAGCGTGAGAGCGATAACACTAAATTTACCACACCTGCTCCCCATTCACACCTGAAGGAAAAATGGCTAAAAAATAAGCGGTCTTGCATACACACGGTCACACCAAAGTCCGACGGTCCAAAGCGAAGTGATGTACAATGGGACTAGAAAAAGGAAGTTCAATAGCCAGTAGCCAATAGCCAGTAGCCAACAGCTTCCGTCTCGTACTTGCTTCAGAGCATGCGTCGTTTTTGGTCCGTCGGAAAGGCATAAAGTTGAGCGGTTTTCCCGATAGGAATTGGTTCTGTCGGAAATATTTAGAACATGTTCCATTTCTAGGTCCGTCAGAATTTTCTAAAACAAAAGTCCAATGAGGCATACACACGATCGGAATAGACGATAAAAAGCTTCCGTCTGACTTTTTCTGTTGGACGTTCCGCTCGTGTGTACGCGGCTTTAGAGTCTGCAAAAGACTTGAGACTGGGGCGGAGGTTCACCTTCCAGCAGGAAAACAACCATAAACATACAGCCAGAGCTACAATGGAATGATTTAGATCAAAGCATATTCATGTGTTAGAATGGCAAGGACAAAGTCCAGACCTAAATCCAATTGAGAATCTGTGGCAAGACTTGAAAATTGCTGTTCACAGACGCTCTCCATCCAATCTGACAGAACTTGAGCTATTTTGCAAAGAAGAATGGGCAAAAGTGTCACTCTCTAGATGTGCAAAGCTGGTAGAGACATCCCCAAAAAGGCTTTCAGTTGTAATTGCAGAGAAAGGTGGTTCTACAAAGTATTGACTCAGGGGGGCTGAATACAAATGCATGCCACACTTTTCACATATTTATTTGTAAAAAATGTGAAAACCATTTATCATTTTCATTTCACTTCACAATTATGTGCCATTTTGTGTTGGTCTATCACAGGGGTAGGCAACCTTTTGAGCACAGTGTACCGAAAAATGTTTTCAAAGAAATTGAGCGTGCCGATTTTATAACAAAAAAATGTCAAGTTCACACTCTCTCATAGTTACATAGTTACATATAGTTACATAGTAGGTGAGGTTGAAAAAAGACACAAGTCCATCAAGTCCAACCTATGTGTGTGTGATTATGTGTCAGTATTACATTACATATCCCTGTATATTGCGGTCATTCAGGTGATTATCTAATAGTTTCTTGAAGCTATCAATGCTCCCCGCTGAGACCACCGCCTGTGGAAGGGAATTCCACATCCTTGCCGCTCTTACAGTAAAGAACCCTCTACGTAGTTTAAGGTTAAACCTCTTTTCTTCTAATTGTAATGAGTGGCCACAAGTCTTATTAAACTCTCTTCTGCGAAAAAGTTTTATCCCTATTGTGGGGTCACCAGTACAGTATTCGTAAATTGAAATCATATCCCCTCTCAAGCGTCTCTTCTCCAGAGAGAATAAGTTCAGTGCTCGCAACCTTTCCTCATAACTAAGATCCTCCAGACCCTTTATTAGCTTTGTTGCCCTTCTTTGTACTCGCTCCATTTCCAGTACGTCCCTCCTGAGGACTGGTGCCCAGAACTGGACAGCATACTCCAGGTGCGGGCGGACCAGAGTCTTGTAGAGCGGGAGAATTATCGTTTTATCTCTGCAGTTGATCCCCCTTTTAATGCATGCCAATATTCTGTTTGCTTTATTAGCAGCAGCTTGGCATTGCATGCCATTGCTGAGCCTATCATCCACTAGGACCCCCAGGTCCTTTTCAATCCTAGATTCCCCCAGAGGTTCTCCCCCCAGTGTATAGATTGCATTCATATTTTTGCCACCCAAATGCATTATTTTACATTTTTCTACATTGAACCTCATTTGCCATGTAGTCGCCCACCCCATTAATTTGTTCAGGTCTTTTTGCAAGATTTCCACATCCTGCGGAGAAGTTATTGCCCTGCTTAGCTTAGTATCGTCTGCAAATACAGAGATTGAACTGTTTATCCCATCCTCCAGGTCGTTTATGAACAAATTAAATAGGATTGGTCCCAGCACAGAACCCTGGGGAACCCCACTACCCACCCCTGACCATTCTGAGTACTCCCCATTTATCACCACCCTCTGAACACGCCCTTGTAGCCAGTTTTCAATCCATGTACTCACCCTATGGTCCATGCCAACGCACCTTATTTTGTACAGTAAACGTTTATGGGGAACTGTGTCAAATGCTTTTGCAAAATCCAGATACACCACGTCTACAGGCCTTCCTTTATCTAGATGGCAACTCACCTCCCCATAGAAGGTTAATAGATTGGTTTGGCAAGAACGATTCTTCATGAATCCATGCTGATTACTGCTAATGATACCGTTCTCGTTACTAAAATCTTGTATACAGTCCCTTATCATCCCCTCCAAGAGCTTGCATACTATTGATGTTAGGCTAACGGGTCTTTAATTCCCAGGGATGTATTTTGGGCCCTTTTTAAATATTGGTGCTACATTGGCTTTTCTCCAATCACCTGGTACCATTCCAGTCAATAGACTGTCAGTAAAAATTAGGAACAATGGTCCGGCAATTACTTGAATTACCTTATCATCACCTCCAAGAGCTTGCATACTATTGATGTTAGGCTAACTGGTCTGTAATTCCCAGGGATGTATTTTGGGCCCTTTTTAAATATTGGTACTACATTGGCTTTTCTCCAATCAGCTGGTACCATTCCAGTCAATAGACTGTCTGTAAAAATTAGGAACAACGGTCTGGCAATCACCTGACTGAGTTCCCTAAGTACCCTCGGATGCAAGCCATCTGGTCCCGGTGATTTATTAATGTTAAGTTTCTCAAGTCTAATTTTAATTCCGTCCTCTGTTAATCATGTAGGTGCTTCCTGTGTTGTGTCATGAGGATAAACACTGCAGTTTTGGTTACTGAAGCCCCCCGATTCACTCGTGAAGACTGAGGAGAAGAATAAATTCAATACCTTTGCCATCTCCCCATCCTTTGTAACCAGATGTCCTTCCTCATTCTTTATGGGGCCAATATGGTCTGTCCTCCCTTTTTTACTGTTTACATACTTAAAGAATTTCTTGGGATTTTTTTTGCTCTCCTCCGCTATGTGTCTTTCATGTTCTATCTTAGCCATCCTAATTGCACCCTTACATTTCTTATTGCATTCTTTATAAATTCTGAATGCTGTGGATGATCCCTCAACCTTGTATTTTTTGAAGGCCTTCTCCTTTGCTTTTATATGCATTTTTACATTGGAGTTAAGCCATCCAGGATGTTTGTTCGCTCTTTTAAATTTATTACCCAATGGGATACATTGGCTAATGCCCTTATTTAATATGCTCTTAAAGCAAACCCATCTCTCCTCCGTATTCTTTGTTCCTAATATTTTATCCCAATTTATGCCTTTTAGCAAGGTTTGTAGTTTAGGGAAGTTGGCTCTTTTGAAATTCAGTGTCTTTGTGTTCCCTTCATGTCTCCTATTTGTGTGATTTATACTGAAACTAATTGACCTGTGATCGCTGTTACCTAAATTGCCCCGTATTTCCACATCTGTTATCAGGTCTGTATTGTTGGTAATCAGTAGATCTAGTAATGTTTTATTTCTAGTTGGTGCGTCTACCATCTGACCCATAAAATTGTCCTGCAAGACACTAAGGAACTGGCGAGCCTTAAATGAATGCGCGGTTCCCTCCGCCCAGTCTATGTCTGGATAATTAAAATCCCCCATTATGATAACACTTCCCATCCTTGCTGCTAATCCAATTTGTGATAGGAGATCTGTCTCCACTTCCTCCCTCAGGTTAGGGGGCCTATAGCATACTCCCAGTATTATTTTCCCCTTAGCTTCATCCCTTTGGAGCTCTACCCATAAAGATTCCACCTCCTCCCTAGCCCCCTCAGTGATGTCATCTCTCACATTCACTTGTACATTATTCTTGATATATAGGCATACCCCTCCCCCTTTTTTACCCTCTCTATCCTTGCGGTATAGGGTATACCCTTGAATGTTTGCCAGCCAATCATGAGAGCTGTTGAACCAGGTCTCTGAAATTCCCACAAAATCCAAATCTTCCTTGTACAACAGTATCTCTAGTTCACCCATCTTGTCCGCCAGGCTCCTGGCATTGGTGAACATGCCACATAGTTTAGACCGGTCGCATATTGTCCTCGTATTAGGTGTTTCAAGATTGCAACTTGCACTTGCTACTATACTCACCTTGTGTTTTTGTGCTTTGGTTAACCTACCACTAATGCCCCCAATACTACCCTCTGGAATATCTTCCGCGCTGGCTATCACTGTCTCTGGACCCTCCCCCCATCGCCTAGTTTAAAAACCCCTCTAACTTTTTGGCCATCTTCATTCCCAGCAGATCTGCACCCTCCTCATTTAGGTGCAGTCCGTCCCTTCTATAGTACCGGTTACCGACTGAGAAGTCGGCCCAGTCCTCCAGGAACCCAAACCCCTCCTTACTACACCAGCTCTTCAGCCACTTGTTTACTTCCCTATTCTCCCTCTGCCTCTCTGGTGTGGCTTGATGTACCGGTAGTATTCCTGAGAACACTACCTTGGAGGTCCTTTTCCTCAATTTAGCTCCTAAGTCCCTAAAATCGTTCTTTAGGACACTCCATCTGCCTCTGACTTTGTCATTGGTGCCAACGTGCACCATGACAGGCGGGTCTTCCCCAGCCCCTCCCAGTAATCTGTCCACAAGATCCGTGATGTGCCGAACCCGAGCGCCCGGTAGACAACATACTGTTCGGCGCTTCAGGTCTTGGTTACAGATTGCCCTCTCTGTCCTTCTAAGAATTGAGTCCCCTACCACCAGAATCTGTCTTTCCTTTCCCTTTGCTGCCCCCCCACTCTCACTGGAGGAGTTCTTCCCCTGGCAGCTAGGAGAGTCCCTCATCTCCAGCAGTGCTGGTCCCTGGCTGGTTACACCAATGTCACTCAATGGAGCGTACTTATTGGGATGCTCCAGTCCTGGATCGGCCTCCCTGGCACTTCCCCCTCTACCCCTCCTGACTGTCACCCATCTACTCTTTGCTAGTGCCTGCACCTCTTTGTCTCCACCCGCCTCTGTGCTGGCCCCTGCCGGCACCTGCCGTGTACGTTCCTGGCTCACCTTTAGTATGGAGGGACTTCTCAGTGCTGACAGTTGCTTCCCCAGATTCAGAACCTGGGCTTCCAGGGAAACAATGTGCTTACATTTTGCACAGCAGTATTCGCCCTCGATCGGATGATCAAGGAATGCATACATGCGGCAAGATGTACAAAGAGTCGCCTCTCCACATCCGCCGGGCATCGTACCTATTAAATTTAGTGAGGATTTGGGGATTTTACCCTGTCCAAATTACCTAACAACTAGCTTCCTGGCACTAATACTCAAGACAATACACAGGTACACGACAAGACAATACACAGGTACACAATACACAAGTACTAACGATCCACACACACTACTCAGACAACACTCAGATACTCACACTACACAGGTACTATGACCCCTGTTATAACCTCCTGTTTTAAACTCTTGTTTTTAACTCCCACTTAATCCAGCTCCACTTACACCAAGCTCCACAGCTTCAAACTGAGCACGCGCAGACTGAGTCCTACAACAAGTTAAATAGGCACCTGTGAGCAATTAACCACACCCCTTAATTGATAGACTGATGAAACCAAAAAAAAAAAAAAAAAGCTATTTAATAAGTGACAGCAAAAGCCAAATTAAAAACTAAAAGGAAAAGTCCCCAAAATGCAACCCAGCAAACACCAACAGACAGCAAACACCAACAGACAGCAAACACCAACAGACAGCAAGACTTGTATACTCTAACACTTGTTTTTAACTTCCACTTAATCCAGCTCCACTTACACCAAGCTCCACAGCTTCAAACTGAGCACGCTCAGACTGAGTCCTACAACAAGTTAAATAGGCACCTGTGAGCAATTAACCACACCCCTTAATTGATAAACTGATGAAACCAAAAAAAAAAAAAAAGCTATTTAAAAAGTGACAGCAAAAGGCAAATTAAAAACTAAAAGGAAAAGTCCCCAAAATGCAACCCAGCAAACACCAACAGACAGCAAACATCAACAGACAGCAAACACCAACAGACAGCAAGACTTGTATACTCCAAGACTTGTTTTTAACTTCCACTTAATCCAGCTCCACTTACACCAAGCTCCACAGCTTCAAACTGAGCACGCTCAGACTGAGTCCTACAACAAGTTAAATAGGCACCTGTGAGCAATTAACCACACCCCTTAATTGATAGACTGATGAAACCAAGAAAAAAAAAACAAAGCTATTTAAAAAGTGACAGCAAAAGGCAAATTAAAAACTAAAAGGAAAAGTCCCCAAAATGCAACCCAGCAAACACCAACAGACAGCAAACACCAACAGACAGCAAACACCAACAGACAGCAAGACTTGTATACTCTAACACTTGTTTTTAACTTCCACTTAATCCAGCTCCACTTACACCAAGCTCCACAGCTTCAAACTGAGCACGCTCAGACTGAGTCCTACAACAAGTTAAATAGGCACCTGTGAGCAATTAACCACACCCCTTAATTGATAGACTGATGAAACCAAGAAAAAAAAAAAAGAAAAAAAAAAAAGCTATTTAAAAAGTGACAGCAAAAGGCAAATTAAAAACTAAAAGGAAAAGTCCCCAAAATGCAACCCAGCAAACACCAACAGACAGCAAACACACACCAACAGACAGCAAACACACACCAACAGACAGCAAACACACACCAACAGACAGCAAACACACACCAACAGACAGCAAACACCCACCAACAGACAGCAAACACCAACAGACAGCAAACACCAACAGACAGCAAGACTTGTATACTCTAACACTTGTTTTTAACTCCCACTTAATCCAGCTCCACTTACACCAAGCTCCACAGCTTCAAACTGAGCACTGAGCTCTCAATCACGAAAAGGATTTTTTATAAAGTAAATGCTGTAAACTACTTGAGTAATAGTGACAAATTAACATCCTGCACTTTTATGCCTCAGATCAGTCCCAATTCCTACAACCTCACACCTCAGATCACTGTACCCCCCCCCCATTTCACCACTGTAACCCCTGCACATCTGCCCCACCAATGTACCCACTTTCTTGTCTGCCCCAACAATGTACCTCCCTGCACATCTGCTCCACAGCCATATTCCTATGCTCTTCTGTCTCATCCGTCCTAACACTGAACCCATCTGCTCCTCTGCCCCACCACTGTAACCCCCTTTCTCATCTGCCCCACCACTGTACCTTCTGCACATCTCTCACCTCTGTACCCCCCCTGCTCATCTGTCCCACCAATGCACCTCCTTTCACATCTGCCCCACTGGTTACCCCCCTGCTCTTCTGTCCCACCACAGAACCCCTTCTCATCTCTTCCACCGCTGTACCCCTCTGCTCTTCTGTCCCACCACTGTACCCCCAATGAGCTCATGTCCGGGGCATTTTCTGAAATAGTGGGCCTGTGTGCAAGATCAAAAGTTGGACCCCAACAGCTTAGAACGTGCAGCGCTGAGCACTGCAGCAAAAGTTGGGTGTGATTTTCATTGCGCTGAACACTGGCTGTGGCTTAAAGGGACACATAGTGCAGGGGTTCAGTAGTAAGTGACATAAAGGTTCAGGAATAAGTGACATAAAGTTCAGGGGCCAGGTGTAAGTGATGCTGAATTCAGAGGCTGGGAGTAGATGATGCCGAGGTTGGTAGTAGTAGATGATGCAGAGCTGAGTGGTCAGTAGTAAGTGACACACAATTAAATGCAGAGTGTGTGTGTGTGTATATATATATATATATATATATATATATATATATATATATATATACATATATATACATATATATATATATATTTACATATACACATATATACATACACATACACAACATATATGCATACACATACATACATACATATACATACATACATACATACATCTCAACAAAGTTCCCAGGAGTTGAACATTAATTCCACAAACTGTCACGTTGTTGTGGTTTTCTTAATCGCAGTGAAATCCCCTCTGAGATTGGTAGTGGCACCCAAGCAAGTCATCTGCCTCCAGATGGTGGGAGGTGTTAGCTGGACTGTGGTTGGCTTTAGCATTCCTGTTTCTGGAAACGGGGACCGCCCACCTAGCAGAACTGCACCCAATCTCTTCCCCATCACAAGAGCCGACGATCGCAGCTACAGCAAAGTTTGAGAACCAAACAATGTTTCCCATCCTGTACAATGTGAAGGGCACAGTGCCTCCCCCACAGTGCAGATGTAGTGTGGGGAATTCTGAGATTGGAATGCATTTGTGTCTCACTGACCCTTCCCTGCGCTGCTCTCCTGATGGGGAGGGAGTTGAGTGCCGGCAAAACAGGCTTTGTGTGCCGCTTGTGGCACCTGTGCCGGAGGTTGCCTACCCATGGTCTATCACATAAAATCACCATAAAATAAATTTACATTTTTGGTTGTAACGTGACAAAATGTGGGAAATGACAAGAGGTATGAATACTCTTTCAAGGCACTGTATAAATAAAATTCTAAGTGAACTTTAATGTTTGATATTTTTATTGTGGTCACTTTGTTATATTGTAAAAAGTGTTCCTTTACGGTTGTGCAAGATCTGACTTTAGCCTGGTACATAATAAACAAAAACTGAGGTGCTTGTGAGGAGATCACTGTACTAACTATGCCATGTTCATACATTTTGATGATGATCACCTCTGACTAGAACAGATAGTGAGGGGAAGTCTATTGTTGGAAACACAACAGTAGCCAAATCCTGTGAGAGATTCTAGTATAAGAAATACTAAAATGCTTCAATTTCACTTTAGTTAGGGTTTGCCCAAAATTGTCATTTTGGTGTTTGTGTGTGTGTGTTTCTTTTTTTCTTTGTTTTTAATTACAGAAATTTCAGCTTTAGCCTAGGTTCACACTGATAGTGGGATTGAAATTGGGCCAGTTCAGCTGAACTGGCCCAATTTCATTCTCACATGTCCACCCTGATTTTGGGGGCGATTTTGGGGGCGATTTCAGAGACATCTGTGCGGGTCGCTGCCCAGATGTCTATATAAATCGGACCCCAAAGTCGCCAAAAGTAGTACAGGAACTACTTTTAGGAATCGGTGCAGCGTGGCACTGATTTGGACAGTGCCATTGAAGCCAATTTGGCATGCAATTTGACATGTCAAATCGTATGCCAAATCACTGCATTGTGAACCTGGGTTAAAGAGAACAGAGGCTGTAATGTCTTCAAGAGGAACCATGCTGGTACCCAACATTCAGCCATGATCTGCCTGCATTGCATAGAATCACAGAAACTCAGTAACATCACTGGGTCTAAGGCCGGGTTCACATGTTTGGCTGCGGGTTTGTGCCTGGGGTCCCTTGCGATTTAGGTCTGAATTTTTGCCTGAATTCACACCTGAACTGGACCCAAACACACACAGGATCCTTTTCCAATCCGTTCCACAGCCGCCCCAGACCTGTGTGAAACGACTCCATTGAGAGCCTGTCACACTTGCATGTCAAGCGAATTGGGTGTGAGGCAACGAGCATCCAATTCACACATATGTGAACCCAACCTAAAAACACCTTCCTTGACCAGGCTTTCATGGAATCCTTGGGTTTCTCCAGAGGTTTGCAGGAGTTCCTTTTGATGTTTTTTCCTGTCTGTAAGGGGCGACTGTTTCCAAGGACCACAAATATAAGGAACATTCTTCCCAGTGACCATTAAGCTTATGTACTGTGAGCTGTACATATAATAGTAAAGCCTTGTACACACGGCCAAAATCAGTGGGTTTAGCAGGAAGCGTCTGACTTTCAGCCCCCTGTGTATAGCTGCTCCTGTTGAACGGTCATTATGGAAAACCAGCGTCCGATCAGACAATAGCTGTCAGTGGTGATCACTGTGTTTTGGCAGTGGGGCAGTGATTGTCTTTCGGCACCCGTACGCAGCTAGGCTCTCAAAAAGTCTCACACATGTGGTATCCCCATACTCAGGAGAAGCAGAAGAATGTATTTTGGGGTGTAATTCCACATATAACCATGGCATGTGTGAGCAATATATCATTTAGTGACAACTTTGTGTAATTTTTATTTTTTTTTGTCGTTTTTCAATCACTTGTGACAAAAAAAATGAAATATTTAATGGGCTCAACATGCCTCTCAGCAATTTCCTTGAGGTGTCTACTTTCCAAAATGGGGTCATTTGGGGGGGGGGGGTTGTACTGCCCTGCCATTTTAGCACTTCAACAAATGAGAAAAGTAGTCATAAACTAAAAGCTGCGTAAATTCCAGAAAATGTACCCTAGTTTGTAGGCGCTATAACTTTTGCACAAACCAATATATATACCTAAATGTATGTCTACAATTTTGTTTATTAAAATTTTTTTTAGAATAAAAAGTAGAAAATATCATTTTTTTTTAAAAAATCGGTCTTTTTCCGTTTATATCGCAAAAAATAAAAATCGCAGAGGCAATCAAATACCATCAAAAGAAAGCTCTATTTGTGGGAAAAAAAGGGAGCAAATTTCATTTGGGTACAGCATTGCATGACCACGTAATTACCAGTTAAAGCAGTGCAGTGCCAAATTGTAAAAAGTGCTCTGGTCATTGAGCAGCTAAATCCTCTGGTGCTGAAGTGGTTAAAACACCACGATTAATGTATTTAATAGTTTATGTGTTGTTCTATTTCTGCAGTACACAATTCTCACCACTAGATGTCATTCTTGATGAAAAGGACGTTTGTAAAGTAATAAAGCTGTTCCTTATCCCCGTGTACACACGAGCGGAATGTCCAACAGAAAAAGTCAGACGGGAGCTTTTCAACGTATATTCCGATCGTGTGTATGCACCATTGGACTTTTTACTTTGAAAATTCTGACGGACCTAGAAAGAGAACATGTTCTAAATTTTTCCGATGGAACCAATTCCTATCGGGAAAACCACTCGTCTATATGCTGTTCCGATGTACCAAAAACGACGCATGCTCTGAAGCAAGTAAGAGACGGAAGCTATTGGCTACTGGCTATTGAACTTCCGTTTTCTAGTCCCGTCCTACGTGTTGTACGTCACCTCGTTCTGGACGGTCGGAATTTGGTGTGACCGTGTGTATGCAAGACAGCTTGAGCGGAATTCCGTCGGAAAAACCTTCAGAGTTTATTCCGACAGGAAAACTGGTCGTGTGTACAGGGCATTAGGCTGCTTTTACACTGCTACGTTTTTCTTACGCTTTTGCGTTAAAAAAAAGCAGAAGAAAAATGCGTGACCATGAAAACCTATGGAACTCTTCGTGCTGATCCATTGCGGGTCTACTGCATTTTTTTAAAATCCTGCTTGCTGCATTTTTGGTGCAGGTTTGGGAAAAAAAAAAGGCAGCTCCCTATTGAAATCAATAAAATATGCATCAAAAACAAATCTGCATTGTGTTTTTGGTGCGTTTTTTGAGTCACATGTCCTGTAAAAAAACGCACTGCAAATGCAGTAAAAATACAGCACAAACGCATATGCGTTTTTGCTACGGAACAATAGGAAAGTAGCCTTAAAGTGGTTCTAAAGCCTTAAAGTGAAACTTTAGTCAGTAAATTTAAGTAGAAGTACAGCCAAAGCTCGTTTGGCTGCACTTCTGTGGATCACTGGAGTGCAGTTTGTTCTATGTGTCCGATCACAGCTGAGCACAGTGTAAATAGGAAAGGCCAGTTATCGGCATTCCTCTTTTCACGCTGACAACACGTGAGGAGAGGAGAGCCGATAAGCGCCATTTCTAAGTGGGGACATCTGCAATGATAATCAGCGCCCTGATTATCAGTGCAGCCCTTCAGTGCCCATCAGTGATGCCTGTCAGTGCCCATCAGTGCTACCCTTCAGTGCCCATCAGTGCTGCTTGTCAGTGCCCACCAGTGATGCCCTTCAGTGCCCATCAGTGCTGCTTGTCAGTGCCCACCAGTGATGCCCTTCAGTGCCCATCAGTGCTGCTTGTCAGTGCCCACCAGTGATGCCCTTCTGTGCCCATCCGTGCTGCCTTTCGGTGCCCATCAGCGATACCTGTCAGTGCCTCCTCATCAGTGCTGCCCATCAGTTTCGCCTATCAGTGCTCATAAGTGTCGCCTATCAGTCTCCATCAGTGCTGCATATTAGTGCCTCCTTATCAGTGCCCCCTCATCAGTGCCCATCAGTGCAGCCTATCAGTGCCCGTCAGTGCAACCTCCTTAGCGCACATCAGTGAGGGAGAAAAAATTACTTATTTACAAAATTCTATAACAGAAACTAAGAAAATTTTTTTTTTTATATTTTCATTTTTTTTTGTTTGTTTAACAAAAAAAAAAACCAGTGTTGATTAAATACCATCAAAAGAAAGCTCTATCTGTCTCAAAATAATTAAAAAAATGTTGCTTGGGTACAGTGTTGCATGACTGCACAATTGTCATTCAAAGTGCGACAGCTCTGAAAACTGGTCTAGGCATGAAGCGGGTAAAAGTGCCCAGTACTGAAGTGGTAAGGTAAGTGACTTAGTAGAGAAGCCAGGATTAGGACAGACCTAGAGACTGCACCTTTAGAAAACGTCAGTAATGGCCCTCCAGTATTTGTACCCTCACAGATTCACTTTCGAGGCAAAATGGCAGTACCTTTTGATTACCCATCACCTCCCACATCTTACTATTTGATTATCTTTACAATGGGTGACCTTACTGACCATAGGACCATGAAGGGAGACGTGTCACAGTGCATTGTCAATACGGTACTGTCTGGTTGTATTGTAAATTGAACTTTCAGTTTAAATCAGCTAAATATGTTCCAGGCTTATCACAGGTGTTTCAAGTCTAATGCCCCGTACACACGGTCGGAATTTCAGACAGAAAAGTTCAATGGGAACTTTTAGTCGAATATTTTAGTTGAATATTCCGACCGTGTGTATGCCTCATCGGACTTTTTCTGTCGACGGACTTAGATATAGAACATGTTCTAAATTTTTCCGTCGGAAATGCCGACGGAGGTTATCCCGTTGGCAAGTCTGACCGTGTGTACGCGGCATTAGAATTCATTTTCATTAGAAAGCAGGCACAGCCTAAGCAGAAAAGCCTGTCCTTTGCCTCCCCACAGGAAGTAAGACCCCTTTCACAATGGAGGCGTTTTTCAGGCGCTTTAGCGCTAAATAGCGACTGTAAAGCGCCTGAAAAATGCCTCAGCTGCAATCCCAGTGTGAAAGCCCGAGTGCTTTCACACTGGGGCGATGCGCTGGCAGGGCGTCACAAAAAGTCCTGCAAGCAGCTTTTTTTGCAGCGCGCCATACCGCCGGCAAAGCGGCGCTGTAGCGGCATTTTGTGGGCGGTTTTAAAACATTTTCAGCCACTAGCAGGGGTTAAAAGCACCCCGCTAGCGGCCGAATAGTGCCGCTAAAATGATGGTAAAGCGCCACACATACCCAGAAGGAAGACTGGGTGAAGATAGAAGCCCTGTCAGCGGTGACAGCGCACTGCTGGAGGGCTTCGTTCTAAGGCAGTGGTCTCCAAACTGTGGCCTGGGGGCCAAATGTGGCCCTTTGCTTGTCTTTATCCACCCGTTGGGGCACTATTCCATCTGACACCAACAACGGGGCATAATTCCTCCCACTAACACCAACAATGTGGCAGAATTCCTTCCATTGACACCAACGATGGGGCACAATTCCTTCCACTGACACCAATATTGAGGCACTATTCCTCCCACTGACACATACAATGGGACCCTATCCCTCCCACTGACACCAAAGATAGGGCATTGTTTATTCCAACTGGATGCCAGAACATTTCTACCCCCACTGGCCCTAGTCCAGCCCTCCTAAAGCCTGAAGGACAGTAAACTGGCCTTTTGTTTAGAAAGTTTGGAGACCCCTATTCTAAGGTAAGCATTTCGTAATGTGCCATACGATGCAGATACTAGCACATTATGCCATTGTCTTGCAGGTTTAAAAAAAAAATTCTGTGGTTTGCTACTGCTTTAATAGCAATTCTAAGTGCAGTTAGTGGTGGATGTGGGGTTTCAGCTGAGAGAGACTGGGAATGGGACCTGGCAATAGGTATGCATCAATGGTTGTCCATAGACATCAAAAGTGGGGTAGTGAGGAATAAATAGAATTCTTAGAGGGGTTCCAGGAGAGGGTGCAGCCTTTGACCAAATCCATGGGCTACAGAGGAGCACTGTGGGGCTGTAGCTGATTTTTACAAATCACACCTTTTGTGACAATGCTCTTGGAGCGTATCTAGCTTATTTAAACCAAAAGTTCACCTGGGCTTGAAGACTGGGCTTTGCTGATTTGCGTATTAGCAACCTTGAAGCTAAAAATACATTACTGTCAGATTATTTTAAGAGATACAAACAGCTCTGCCATTAGGAACTGAAGTAGTTACACTGGAGTTGTTTTGTAATTCAGCATTGTAAAGCTGTACATGAAAGTACACGTAGATATTGAGTGAAGACCAGTCACAGCTGTACTGCACCCATCCCATCTGTGTTTGACATCTTCTCACTTCACCAATTTCAAGCTCCAGCTGTTCATTGATGGTTGATAGGTGTGAGGTCCAAAGAAACAACATTTACTCAGAAAACAGTTTAATGGGTTTCCCCCATTGTGAAATTATCTGACACTAATGGCATGAGATTTAAGCATATGTGTAGACACTGAGCACAGATAGCACCATTGCCTTTGTATATCTATTATGTTAAGCTGGGCATACACGGATAGAAATTCAGCCAGTTCAGCAGGGACCAGCCAAATTTTGATCCATGTATGGGCAGGCTGATTGTACTCAAGTCGATCTGCTGATCTGCACTTGGGTACAACTAGCTGGTCAATTACTGCCAGCGGCTATAGCTTATAGCAGTAATCATTGTTTTCTAAGGGAAGAAAAATGCACGTGCTAAAGGCCAAATGATAAAAATCTGCCAGCACAATACAGCACAGTATAGGGGCAAAAAAGTGCAGAGATTAATAATTTATACCATGTGTGATCTAAGCCAAGCACTAGGTGTGACTGTGTTAATGTGTAACGTAAATCAATACAAAATAAATTCAATTATAGTGTGACTGCCCCCCCCCCAAAAAAATACTAAAAACATTTGTGCATAAAATGCATAAAAAGGACCAAATGTGCACCATAAATAAATGAATCAAAGCAAATGTGTAAGTAAATGTCAACTATTGTGCTGATGTGCGGAATAAATAAATAGACTAAAAAACATATCCAAAAAATCATCAGTTAACAATAGAATCCATCAAAGTGCTTGTGTATAAAAAATAAACTAAATGATACATAAAGCAATAAAGTCCTTATCATAAAACTATGAAGAGTGGTTGCAGATGTAATGGACTCTAATGTCGCGTACACACGAGCGGATTTCTCGTTGGAAAAAGATATGACGGCTTTTCCGACGGGATTCCACTCAAGTTTGCCTTGCATACACACGGTCACGCAAAAGTTCGCTGAAATTACGACCGTCAAGAACGCGGTGACGTACAACACTACAACGAGTCGAGAAAATGAAGTTCAATGCTTCCGAACATGTGTCGAATTGTTTCCGAGCATGCGTAGGAATTTTGCGCGTCGGAATTGCCACAGACGATTGCATTTTCGGATAGGAACTTTTCCCGACCAGAAAAACTCTCATCGGTCTTTTGCGGGCCGAAATTCCGATCGTGTGTACGGGGCATTAGGGCCCTACATGGACTGTCCGATCAGGTCCGTCTGTCAGTTTTTCTGGCAGACCGGATCGGACCCTCCAGTCTCCTCTATGGTGCGGCAGATATAGGTGGACACATGTCCGCTGACACCCGCCACCATCCTTTTCAAAAAACAGACGGATGGTAGTCCTATCCGAATCTGATGGAAACGGACAGGCTGTATGTTAACTTTCAATTTCCCCATGGAAGAGAGCGGGATCAGCAGAGCGTTCCCCCACTGAGCAAGAGGAATACACTACACGGGGGCGCCCGTGTGAAAGGGACCCAGAGGTGAAAAAATAGTTCATATAAATAGATGCAGAGGTGTCACCAGAGAAGGGAAATGCAAAAGATGTCCAAACACCCAGAGAGAAAAGGGTCACGCCACCCTAGTGTCGCAAAAAGGGAGGCTTACCAGAAGCTTTTGACCCCTAAAAAGGTGGTCAATACACGCCTTAGTGGGTGCAATCGTCTTTTAACCAGGTCCAATCCTGGTCACTCATTCTTTAAAAAGAGCCTAATGTTTCTGTCCACCCAAACAGACCGGCCTGTCTGTCTCCCCCTTCATACACATAAAGATGGAACAAAGAAGCCGACCATGGTGAAGTCTGGTATTGACATTTAAAACATTTATTATAAATATATTGCACTTACAAACATAGGCAGCAATCAACGTAGTACCACGCAGGAGCTAGGACGAGCTAAGATGTACAGCGTATAAGGTACCACGCATGTGTGGCCTGATCGCAGCCATTTTGGATCCTGGTGACCGGACCCGGTGACCTAGTGACACTGAAGGAAAGCTAACTCCGGTCACCAGGTTCCAAGCTGGGATCCGCTTCAATCGGCTGTTTGTAGTAGTAACCCAAAAGCGATGACCTGATATCTTTTCCGGTTTGCTCGGAAACCATCGGCGTCATTTTTTGAACATCAAAGCATTCAGAGACACAGATCTTGGTGAATGCTTTTTAGTGCAGAGGAGAGATTTGGAATCTTATAGACCCCAGATCTCTAAATAAAGAGTACCTGTCACATACCTATTGCTGTCACAAGGATGTTTACATAGCAATACAAGTGATTAAAAAAATTAAAGCAACAGTGTAAAAATAAAATAATAAGATAAAATGAATAATTAGAAAAAAATGTAAAGTGCCCCAGTCCTCCTGTGCAAAGGCGAATGCGCACTTTGGTCCCGCATGCACGCAAACAGCAATCGACCCACACATGTGAGATATCACGGCAAACTGCAGATCATGGGCAGTAATTCTAGCACCAGACCACCTCTGTAAATCTAAAGTGGTAACCTGCAAAGGCTTTTAAACTGTCACCTATTGATAGTAAAATTTACGTTGTCTGTTACGGTTGCACGGTCGTGCACAATTTTAAAGCGTGACTTGTTTGGTATCTATTTACTCAACGTAATTTCACCTTTTCTATGAAAAAAAAATGGGTTATATATTGTGTTCTTTTGCATTGAAATTCAAAAAAGTGTATTTTTTCCCCAAAAAAGTTGCATTTGAAAAACCGCTGTGCAAATACTGTGTGACATAAAAAATTACAAAACCCACCATTTATTCTCTATGGCATCTGCTTTAAAAAATGTATAATGTTTGGGGGTTCTAAGTAATTTTCTAGCAAAAAATACTGATTGTTACATGTGAACAAAAAGTGACAGAAAAGGCCCAGACTGAAAGTAGTTCAGGGAATTCCTTAGGGACCCTCGGGTCACCAGGACTACTGTCCCCATTGGAAGATTTCCCCTCTATTACATTTCTGAGGACAACCCAAAATTTGGGATTTTCTTTTACTTTCAATGAAAATGGTAAAAAGGACAAAAACAGAAGTTGAACTTCCTTAATGGGGACACAGACAGCAATAAAAACTGACAGATCTCTGTGATCTCTTTCCACTTTATCCAAAGCCTTTAGTTGTACAGCCAAAACATGTAATAATTGGTAATGCAATGTATTACCCTTTTTAGTTTTGAGTTTAAGGCCAGGTTCACATACACCATATCACCAAAGTTATTGGGATGCCTGCCTTTACGCGCTCATGAACTTTAATGGCATCCCAGTCCGTAGGAATATTGAGTTGGTCCACCCTTTGCAGCTATAACAGCTTCAACTCTTCTGGGAAAGCTGTCCACAAGGTTTAGGAGCGTGTCTATGGGAATGTTTGACCATTCTTCGAGAAGCACTATTGTGAGGTCAGGAACTGATGTGGAAGAGAAGGCCTGGCTCGCAGTCTCCCCTCTAAATCATTCCACAGGTGTTTTATCGGGTTGAGGTCACGACTCTGTGCAAGCCAGTCAAGTTCCTCCACTCCAAACTTGCTCATCCATGTCTTTATGGACCTTGCTCTGTGCACTGGTCCAAATCATTTGGCGGAGGGAGGATTATGGTGTGGGGTTAGTTTCCAGGAATTGGGCTTGGCCCCTTAGTTCCAGTGAAGGGAACACTTAAGGTGCCAGCATACCAAGACATTTTGGACAATTTTATGCTCCCAACTTTGTGGGAACAGGTTGGAGATGGCCCCTTCCTGTTCCAATATGACTGCACACCAGTGCACAAAGCAAGATCTATAAAGACATGGATGAGCGAGTTTGAGGTGGAGGAACTTGACTGGCGTCCCAATACTTTTAGTAATATAGTGTATGTGCAGCCGCGGTTCCCAGCATGGGGTCCGGTGCGTACCTGTTCACCGGTTCAGGTGTGAATCCGGTCAGAATTTTTGCTTGAATTCGCACCTGAACCGGACCCAAACACGCACGGGACCCTTTTGGGATGTGGACCGTGGACGCCCCGGACCTGTGTGAACCGGCTCCATTGAGAGCCGGTCAAACATGCATGTCATGCGATTTGGATGCGGAGAAACCAGCATCCAATTCACACATATGTGAACCCGGCCTAAATCTGAATATAATACTGCTAATACATTTATCCTTTCACTTCACAAAGTTAAAACAGCAAGCAAATTCTACTGCTAAGGTATTTGTTTCATGCATGATGCAGCCTCTTCTCTATTTTTGCTTTTAAAAGCAGCTCAACTTTAAAGCATCATAAATTAACCTCCACGTCAATAAAGTATGCCACAGAGTGACAATATATTTTTTTTAAATGAATCAATACATATTGATGTTATATATACATCCACAGAAGCTATTTAGTTTTTAATGCTAAAATCTTTACATACACGACCAGCTGTCTATACTGAGTTGTAAAAAGACATTGCCAATAAACAGGCCAATTGTAAACTATAGAAGCCCTATGTGGTTCCATAAAACCATGCAGGACTAGTGAATGGCTGAATGAGTTCTACAGAAAGAGAGACTTTACCAGCGGTCATAGCCTTGACCTTGAGAGTGGTTCTGGCTTTAGGTGAGCATGCAAACGCTGGTTATTTTTAGACTGAGGTATGAAAATCTGACCGGAAGGAATGTGCTCAGGGATCGTAGTTAGCTGCCTGGACAGGAAGAAATTCAAACTGAAGCTGATAGAAGTACAATTACACTGAAAGCACCTTCCCTGATGGTACACTGAATGCATACAAAAATTATGACTATAAACTGTAAAAACTGCTTGATGCAAACTGTGCAAACTGAAACAATGCCTTGTAGTTGCTACTTTAATGGCAGATATTACAGAGCCTCTATATCGGGGGTTCAAAATCCTAGCACCATACACAGCAGGAGCCCAGCAGCAGGTGCCTCGGACTCAATGTCCGCCGGCACCCGCTGATCATCCAGCAGAGAGGCAGAACGGTGGTCTGCCTATGTAAACAAGGCAGATCGCCATTCTGACAGTAGGGAAGGCATGGATCCTGTGTCTCTGCAAAGCAGAGACAAGGATCCATGTCCTTCCCTTGTAAAAGCACCTCCCATACAGTACACAAGGGCTGGCTAGGTACACAG
This sequence comes from Aquarana catesbeiana, assembly GCF_042186555.1. Taxonomy (NCBI): domain Eukaryota; kingdom Metazoa; phylum Chordata; class Amphibia; order Anura; family Ranidae; genus Aquarana; species Aquarana catesbeiana. The sequence goes on along the minus strand of NC_133334.1, from coordinate 59,094,480 downwards.
TTAACCCTTTGCTCATCCCTGATGTTAACCCCTTCCCAGCCAGTGTCATTAGTACCGTGATCACTGTTTTAGTGTCAATGTAACGAAACGTCCCACACTCAGCTTGAGTGCTTTCGTCATATACCGGTTCCTTCTGGTGTGAATATAGAGATCAGATCTCCCAACTGCTTGCAACCACAAACTAGACAGCACTCGTTTTGGCTGCTGACCATTAACTGTTTATTGAAACACAGGTAGACAGGTAACACTCGGGACAACCCCCCCCCCCCTTTGCATTCCGGGCGGGGTAGACTGTCCAATCAGCAGGGAGAGCTGTTGGAGGAATTCCCCTCAGCAAACACACATCCCATAATACCCAAGGCAGACAGACACAATAGAACAATGGAATGCAGCCACACCCCAAATGACCCAACAGAGAGCACGCCATAGTATGAGACAATATATACACATAACATTCCAGTGTGGTTGTACAGTGAGTCTGAATAGTATAGATCAGACTGGGGTTCTCGGTCACCCTGTGCCCCTAATAGACACAGGGTGACTTAGACATAGAAGGTGCATGGGGAGCTGAAGCAAGGGTTTCCCAACCTCTCCAAAGGATTCTGGGTTCCACCAGCCCCCCGCCCAAAGTGACTCCCATCACAGTCAATGGTCCCCAAAAAGTGTCAAAAGTGTCAATTAGTGTCAGAATGTCCACCGCAATATCTCAGTCCCACTAAAAGTCACTGTTCACTGCCATCACTAGCAAAATAAATAAATAAAAATATCCCATAGTTTGTAGACGCTATAACTTTTGCGCAAACCAATCAATATACACTTATTGGGTTTTTTTAACAAAAATATGTAGCAGAATACACATTAGCCTAATTTTATGAAGAAAAATAATATTGTTTCAGTTGTTTATGTTTTATAGCAGAAAGTAGAAAATATTGTTTATTTTCCCCAAAATTGTCATCTTTTTTGTTTATAGCCCAAAAAAATAAAAAACGCAGAGGTGATCAAATACCACCAGAAGAAAGCTCTATTTGTGGGAAAAAACAACATAAATGTTATTTGGGTACAGTGTTGCATGACAGCGCAATTGTCAGTTAAAGTAACGCAGTACTGTATTGCAAAAAATGACCTGGTCATGGGGGGGGGGGTAAATCTTGTGTTTAAAAAGCCTAGCCTACCCATCTCCCTGATGTCACTGAAAGCAGCTGGTGACTGTGAACATCACTGTGCTGTGCTGAAGAAATACACCCACCAACAAGCCTGCAGAAAGCGGTACCCTAATTGATATGGTATAGGAATATAAGTTATAATTTCAGTGCAAGGTGTAATGTGATAGCCAGGTCCAGGGCTTAAACGCTATAAATGATTTAGGGTCCTTTCACAGGGACTTGTCTGTTTGACAGACTCCACTTGCTCATCGATCGATAGATCCGCTGATCCTCGCTGAGAAGGCGGATGACAGGTCCGTCTCCGCTCACTGTGCTGAGACGGAACTGTCAGAGCCCCGCTCTCCTCTATGGGGAGATCGGATGAAAAAGGACGGTCCGTCCGTTTTCATCCAATTCTATCCACCATACGGATGGAAAATAGGACCACCATCTGTCTGGATTTGGCGGACAGGATCGGATAGCAGTGGGTGTCAGTGGACATGTCACTGCTGACACCCATCACTCCATATGAATGAATGGAGCATGTTAAATGTCATGCCTATTGGGGCTGATTTTTGGCCTAAAGTGCATGCATGCATCAGGACTAATCTGTGGTTTAAGGTGAATGAATGCATAGGGGTGATCTGAGGTCTGAAACGCATGTGTACATTGAGCTAATCACTGGTGCTGAGATCAAATGTGTAGAAATAGGGGCTAAGCTGAGGTCTGAAGGTACATGTACTGTATTATGGCTGGTCTGAGGTCTGAAGGTACATGTATTATGGCTGGTCTGAGGTCTGAAGGTACATGTATTATGGCTGGTCTGAGGTCTGAAGGTTCATGTACTGTATTATGGCTGATCTGAGGTCTGAAGGGGCATATATTGGGCCTGATCTCAGGTCTGAAGAACATGTATTGAGTCTGATCAGAGGTCAGAAGGTGCTTGCATTTGGGCTGATTTGAGGATTGATGGTTCAAAAATTGGGGATCGATCTGAGATCTTTATGTGTTGGTGTAGGGATGTGTACAATAATTGATAAGTTTAAAGCCTAACTCCAGGTTTCTTATGTCTATAAATAGTTGTTTGGATCAAGCTGGTCAAGGACTTCCCATTCCATTTCTGAAACAAGCCATTCACAGGAAGCTTTGTATGAATGCAAGGCTTCCTCTGACACATAGCTGCTGACTTTTAATATTAGGACACTTACCTGTCCTGGATTCCAGTGATGTCGGCACCCCAGCCGATGTTTCCGATGTTTTCGGCTCTCGGGTGCTGCCCCCGGCATTGCCTGTAAGAGAAACTGGCAGTGAAGCCTTGCAGCTTCATAGCTGGCTCCCTACTGCGCATGCACGAAACACACTGCGCTTTTTGGATGGCCCGAGGTCGAGGCAAGAAGGAGGAGGGTCGAACTACAGAGTGAACTCGCCACGGCACCGGATGGGGGGGAGGAGGCAGATAAGTGGAGCTTCCACTTTTGGGTGGAACGCCGCTTTAAGCCCCGTACACACAGGCCGAATTTCATGAGACGTCGGTTCAAAAAAAAATAAACGGCTGACATTTGCCCCATGTATATGCCACCCTGTCCAACAGAAGCCAACCCATGAGGGAGAGCACTGTTCGGAGTGTTCTGGCAGGGGAGCCCCCCTGTCAGAACACAACAGCTTAGCAGGGGAGATCGTTGCACTAACTTTGCATAGTTAATACAGTGGAGCTTTTTTTGTTCGAACTCCTAGTGTTTACCAGGCTTTAGACCATAGAGATAATGGAAGACATTTCACTCCTCCATCATCTCTATGGTCAGTTACCAGAATTGCCAGCTTTAGCCCCAGGCTCTCCAGTGGGATAGGAGAGCCCAGGAAGGCGGAAGGATAGGGGGGGGGCCCTTCCATCACCTATAAAAGCCATCCAGCGGCAAAATAGCCTCTAGGATTGCTTTTAAATTAAACCCATTGCTTTCAGAAGAATAAAAAATACTGGGAGGATGCCTGTAGCTGCCAGTAAAACTGATTCATCCAGAGGACGTACAGGGACGTTCCTTTTGGGTGAAGTGGTTAAAGAAAATGCAATGGTGCCGCTAACTCCTAAAGGCACCCCCATACACTGAAAATATTGTGCCGTTTCCTGCACCCAGAAACACACAATATTTGTCCACTGCATTGGACAAGCACCATGCAGTTTCCGTGCAGCCATATTTAAAAAAAATAAGTGCAGTGCCCTTTTTCCTTCAGGAAAATGCAGGCAAAGCAGCAAATTCTAATGAATAGACTGCTGTACCCGTACAAATGCTGCATGCAGAACAGCACAAATGTGAACCTAGCCTAAAGTCCTGTTGGGTTTTCTTTATTGTCTGTGTAAAATTTTCAGTCCCGTTGAGATTTTCCCCAGGACAGGAAATGGACGGTAATCCCCAATGCAGTGGACAAGGTTGGGTCCCCCTCCCAACGTAATACTGCACATACATTTATGACGCATATAGTGTATGTTTATTTTTGCTCAGGGGCTATATATATACAAAACAGCTAAGAGCAAGTAATATGGGTTTTCTTCTAAATTTTGAAAACAAACTATGGCAATTATTGCACAATGTACTAATTCCGCAACAACTGCAGCAGAACAGAGAACACATCGGCTTGGTATAATCCTCAACAGTATAATTAGGGGCTCATTAATACCAGAGAGGAGATATCGCAGCAGACCAGAGAGAGCTCTGCAACTGAAGGAGAGTCAGTCACGTGACTTTGACCGGTCTCTCCTCTCATTTTTACAATATGGCCATACTGCATGTCACCCACCTGCAAGGGTGTCCCTCTGTGTCATGTACTAAAGGTGGAAGGTATGGTATTACACGCAGAACTGGGCAAAACTAAGCTATACTAATTTACTAACTGAAAAACAAAGCAAAATAGAAGGCGAGCACACCTAGTGCATTACCAATGACATTTATTGAATAGTAAAATTGGTAAAAAGTGGGTATTTACAAAATGCAACTCAATGAGCCATAAAACCACACAATGTAAAATAGAGCGGACACATGTGCTGTATCACATCAAGGGGTAAAATTTGATGCGTTTCGGAGGTGCACCCCCTTCCTCAGAGCTAAGGTAGGCTCCCGAGCTAATTGCTCAGGAGTCCTATGCGTCTTCTGGTCCGCTTCAGGTCTGAATTCAGACAAATATTTGGACTGAAGTCAGACCTGAAACAGTGAACAGGGACGCACAGGACCCCATGCTGTGAGCCGTTCCACACGGCAGTGTATACCCATACTCACGAGGAGGGTCCTCTGAATCCTCTTGTATTAAAATGCTTTATAACTGTAAGTGTTGTTCATTTTGATTATTTCTATCATGCCAGGTTGACTTCAGGTTATCTACCATGATGGATTAGACAATGGTCTTAGCTTTGTATGTTTTCACCATAATGTTCTTAAAGCGGAGGTACGCCGATTTTTAAAAATTTTTTTTTTAAGTCAGCAGCTACAAATACTGCAGCTGCTGACTTTTAAAATAAGGACACTTACCTGTCCAGGGCGCCTGCGATGTTGGCACCCGAAGCCGATCTACCCCTCGGCTGTCAGTTGGGAATCAGGAAGTGAAGCATCGTGGCTTCACTTCCTGGTTCCCTACTGCGCATGCGCAACTCGCGCTGCGCTATCCCACTGGTCCCTGCTGTCTTCTGGGACCCGTGTGTATCCCAAATGACAGCGGGGGGGGGACAGAGAAGGTGTCGGAAGTGGCGTAGATACCCCCAGATAGCTATGCCCGTAAGTGGGAGCAAAATACCTGTATTACACAGGTATCTGCTTCCCCCTCCCCCTGAAATGTTCCAAATGTGACACCGGAGGGGGGGCGGAACCGTAAAAGTGGAAGTTCCATTTCTGGGTGGAACTCCGCTTTAAGGTATTTGTATTATGGACCGGATTTGATTTTTTAGTCATACCTGGTCCATCTAGTACGACACAACTCTCAGTTTGTAATATATGCTTTTGATTTGTCTATATCATGCTTTGGGCGATTATTTATTATTATTATTCACGATTTATATAGCACCAACGGTTTACACAGCGCTTTACAATGTAGAGGGGGGACAGCACAATTACAGTACAGTTCAATACAGAAGGGACAGGTGGGCCCTGCTTGTAGAGCTTACATTCTAAAGGGAGGGGGTTCTAGTACAAAAGGTAATAGATGCAGGGAACGATTTGATGGGGGTGGCTCGGGAACAGTTGTTAGGTGGGTGTGGGATAAGCTTCCCTGAATTGATTGATGCTGACTTACTGCTCTTTTTATGTTCTGTCCTGGCTTCTTTTCTTGAACCTTGAGATAATAAAATAATAATAATAATAGTAATAATAACAGTACTAGTCTGTGGTACATTCACACCAGACCATTATATCACATGCTGAGGATGTAGGAGCATAAACATGGTCCCATCCCCAAAACAAAGCTGGCTCAACCAATCAGGTGCCGAGTTGGTGCTGAAACATTGTTCGAAAATTGGAGAAAAGAGGGCTAGAGCTGGGGCTACAACACGATGTGAATTAGGTATAACAGTATGGTTACTGCTAAGATTTTAAAACAATCTGGGACATCTTCATGGTAGATACAATTTGCCTGACGGCACAAACATGCCCGAATTAAGGTTTTTAAACTGAAAACCTTACATTGTATATATGCTTTTCTACACAGAAAATATAGATAAAAAAAAATTCAAAATTGTATCTATGTCCCCATCAAAGGAGAATTTCACCAAGGGCCTTACTTAATGTTAAGAGTGAAGGACACAGGACATCACTGGAATTAGCCACATGACTCCTGCATTTTATGTTCTATTTATAAAGATAAGAGTATGGTGTGGAGCTTCCAATGGCCTAAGGTGTGTTTTCTGCATAACACTCCTGGATTCGTATAAATAGGTTTTCACCTGCTTTAGCCTCGATTCACACTGAAATGCTGTGCGGGAAGGCCGCAATCTGCACCGCATTTAAATCGCACTGCCCTAGTGAACTGCAGCCGGTGTCACTGCAATCCTACCTATGCCTCAGGTGCAGGTCGCAAAATGGAGTGCTTTTTCCTGCACTGGATTGTATGGTACAAAACGACCATGTGATCTGGTTGCAGTGCGCTCTCAAAATTGCTGCATGCATGACTTTGGTGAGGATGTGGTGTGATTTGAACCTATTCAAACTGAAGGATCAAATCACACCACACTGAATTGCATGTGAATTCTACAGGAATGCAGTGCTCATTCCTGTGCGATTCATATTCAATTCATAGTGTGAACCTAGGCTTAGCGTTCTGAGACAAACTCTGTACGCATGGCGCAATATATTTTGTGCACTGTGCATAAAACACTACTGAGAACATTAAATTTAATAGTAATTATACATAATCTTTTTAAAATTATGTTAAATGAAAAATCTCTATACACTGCAATATGTACATATATCTATGATGTCAAGTAATATGGTCACTAATATCAATTACGTGGGCCTATCTGGATATCCAAAATCGTGCTTTGGTGTCACTTACTAGAGTTGAAGGTCATAATGGAACTTCTCTATATGTCCAATCTGACACTGATGTGTGGTTTAGATATTTACCATTAAGCTTCCACTGTCTGTCAAGCAAATCGCTCTGTGGTTGGCATGTTGCTTACTCCCTAACAGGACATCAAAGCAGGTGGAGAAGTGCATGTCTGGGGGACACTGACAAAGAACAGACATAGTACCGAGAGCAATACTGCATGAGAATGAAAAGGAGGGGTGGGGGATGAGGGTTTAGGTAGAGGAAGGGAGTATTTTATGAGGAATACTAAAAATGGGGGAGAGGAGCAGTAAATGGGATGGTGGAGGTGGAAAATAGGAGCGGCATAGAGAGTGCTGGAAATGGAAGAGAGGATCACTAAATGGGATGCTGGAGGTGGTCAGGAGGAGCAGTATAGGGGAGCATTGGAGGTGAAGGAGCAGTGCAGTGTGTGCTGGAGGGGGACAAGAATAGTTTCACCCATTAAAAGCCCTCTACTTTTTGTGACCACAATTAAATCAGTCGTCAGTAGAGGGGTGCCTCGCTTACATTAGTGGCCAGTAGAGGGGTGATAGTCAGTCGGGAGGTTTCCCATGTTACATTGCTGGTCTGGAGAGAGATGCCTTCTTATTTGGTCCACCTTGGAGGAAGAGAAAAGTAGGTGCTGCTTCTGCAGACCTTGGGTAGTTCCAGCCATCCCTCTCAGAGTCCACCACCAGTGTGAATCCCACTACAGAGTAAGGATCACTTTACTTTACCCTAGGCTCTGCATCGTGTAGTCACATGATGCAGGGGAAGCTTGGGTGGTCTTTACTCACCTCACTACTCATTTAATTATGCACCAACTATACTAGCATTTAGGTCTGACAGTGATGTGGGCTGGTATGGGGAAACATAATGGTGTTCCTGGGACACTAGGAGCATGTTACATGTTACACCCTAAATATATGTGTGACATGCTCCTGAAGGTGAACTAAGCCCTTAAAACCTTTAAATCTAAACACTAAAACAAAAGTTCATGGCATTGTAAACCATGGCTCTTTAGAGATCTCGGATGGTGGCCCTTTCAAATCAGTAAACCATCACTGTATTGGGTGGGTTGGGCAATCAGGCATGGGAACCATGGAAGCCTTCATGTCTGTCTCAAGATAAATTAATTTTAGATTAAAAAAACTAAAAGGCAATATCAAATCAATTTACAACTATCTCCTGGCATAAGCCTTACTAAAGTTAAAGGAGAAGAATAGCCAAAGCTATTCTAGCTATACTTCTCCTATGGATCACAGGAGTGCAGTTCGTTCTGCACTCTTGTGATCCATTTTCTGCCGACAACGGGCTGAAGCATGGCTGACATCACAGAGCCGGTCCAGGCTCTGAAAAGATCCTGCCCATATGGACAGGATCCACCCAGAAGCCTGGACCGACAGCGGGCTTAGCCTGAGCAAGCCCCTCCAGAGCCCAGCGCTCCAGTGAGCACTGGAGAGGCAGAACAGAGGGCCAGAGACAAGGCCCCATGTACACTGCTGCTGCTAAACACACGTTCAGAGGCAGTTGGATGCTTTTTTCAACTGCCCCTGAACTCATTCAATGTTATCTTATGTGATCATGTACACAGTTTCGTTTACAGTCATTTTTAGGCAGTTGCGTTTAACAGCCTTTGTTTGAAGGCAAAAAAATTAGTTCAGACGCAGAAGATTTCCAAGTTTCAGACGCCAAACCGCGTTTAGCTGTGTTTTCGTTTATCAGCGTTTTTAAAGGTACCCAATTTTTTGGGCATTAAAACACTAAAATAAATGGAAAACGATGAGAAACCATAAAAAAAAGTTTAAAAACTGGTAATTACTTGCAATGATTCATAGACCATATATAGCCCTTGATCCAATCCAGTATACACCACTAGTAATGCTGTTTTACTAAGTATAATTGTAATTTGACCCATATGTTGTTAGATATGAAAAAGATGACCCCACCATTGAGCCTGACCACTGACGTGATCAAACATAGTTTCAGGAAATTGAGGAAATTAGACGTTCCTCTGGTGGCACACTCTTCCTCATGTTCGTGTCCTAGCAGGTCAGACTGGGCCGAACTTTTCCTAGTAGAATGTCAAATGAGGCAATGGACATGCGTGTAAAATTAAAAAATTTTTGGGGGTAGGTACGCAGCTGTACGGTAAAATATCCTACTGACATGCGCTGCGCGATCAATGGATGGGTCCAGTAGCGACAAACTCTGGTCCTCACATGCAATTTTCGGCGTCGTTCTAGCCTCATCAAGAACAACATCAGGAGCATTTCCTCACATATGCTCATTATGGGATCCGTTGTAAAAAAAAAAGCACAGATATGGGGACAAATACAAGGATACTACTGCCCTCTCTGCTGCTGCTACTCACTCTGGTCTCACAAAATGGCTGAAATAGTTAAATAAAACCTTTTTTTGAGCTTGGGGAGGGTCTTATAATATTATTCTTACTAAACGCTTCTAGACGCAAACGCGGCTAAACGCGGCATGTAAACACGGCCAAACTGGCGTTTTTAAATGCCGGTTTCAAGCTTTCAAAAAAAAATGTTCAGAGGAGTTTGCCTCAGCGTCCCATTTACATGGAGCCTAACAGTCCCTGGCTCTCTGTTCAAAGAACGCTGAAAACTGAGCGATCAGCTGTCTTTGATCGCTCGGGTGTCAGTGCAGGGCCGGCGGGGACAGATGCAGCATCGAATTGATGCTGCATCCACCTAGTTGAGTATAAATGTTTGTTTGTTTTTTCAAACTCCATACTTCTCTTTTAAAGTGTCTCATGGACCAGAGCTAATCCTTTTTTGCCAGCATGTGAGAAATAATATTAGGATCAGTAATGTGCTTCTGCTGCTAAGCTATCAGGGGTGAAGACAAAAGATGCACACCTTGACTTGACATGACTTACAAAAATATTATTCCTGTACCCCTGTAAGTTTAAGGATAGATGGGAGAGGGATGTGGAACCCATTACTGGAGAACAGCTCATTCAACATGACCCATCGATTGTCCCAACTTTACATCGTACTATAGGCACATTATTTGCCATGGAGGTAAAATGGATAAATTCTCCTGAGTGCAAGAGAGACCATTGTGACCTGATTCATATGCTGTGAAGATTGCACAGATACTGCCACTCTGTCATTGTCACTCATAATAGTAACTTTCAGCTGACTGTCCTCTTGGATCCCAAACTCTATATACTGATTATTTTGAATGACATTATAGCAGACAAGAATACATAATCTGCTGTATCCAAAGCTTGATTAAATGGCTAAATCATATGAACGATACCTTGAGACAGCCCCAACTTTGGGGCTGTACTGCTAACTTTGAGGAACTATGGGGTAGGTGGCCAGACACCCCAGGTATTTGCACCCTTGATTGATCTATTAACCTATAGACTCCTACAAAGCTAAAGCATGATTCCCCCTCTTTGTATACAGGCATGATAAGGTGTATTGTCATGGTGATGTACATCTAAAACAAACCATAGATGATTAGATTCCGGAAAGGAAATCACTCGATTACCCCATCAACACAGTCATGCCTCGTACACACGGTCGGATTTTCCGACGGAAAATGTGTGATAGGACCTTGTTGTCGGAAATTCCGACCATGTATAGGCTACATCACACATTTTCCATCGGAATTTCCGACACACAAAGTTTGAGAGCAGGATATAAAATTTTCCGACAACAAAATCCGTTGTCGGAAATTCCGATCGTGTGTACACAAATCCGACGGACAAAGTGCCACGCATGCTCAGAATAAATAAAGAGATTAAAGCTATTGGCCACTGCCCCGTTTATAGTCACGACGTACGTGTTTTACGTCACTGTGTTTAGAACGATCGGATTTTCCGACAACTTTGTGTGACCGTGTGTATGCAAGACAAGTTTGAGCCAACATCCGTCGGAAAAAATCCATGGATTTTGTTGTGGGAATGTCCGAACAAAGTCCAACCGTGTGTACGGGGCATTAGTGTTCAAGGGGGAATCTCTCCCATGGAGCTACTGTGTTATGTTGGCAGTGAGCCTTTCTGCCCATCAAAATACGAATATTGTTAGCGGCTATAGCCTCCAGCAGTAATCACGCCCGAAAAATTTGACAGGCTGGTTGTACCAGTACAACCAAACTGACCATAGATGGATCGAATTTCGGCTGGTCAGTTTGGTTGTACTGGTACAACCAGCCTGCTGAACCGACCGAGATTCGATCCATCTATGGCCTGCTTAAGTCTGTGTTATGATACAGTCAGGTCCATAAATATTGGGACATCGACACAATTCTAATCTTTTTGGCTCTATACACCACCACAATGGATTTGAAATAAAACGAACAAGATGTGCTTTAACTGCAGACTTTCAGCCTTAATTTGAGGGTATATACATCCAAATCAGGTGAACGGTGTAAGAATTACAACAGTTTGTATATGTGCCTCCCACTTTTTAAGGGACCAAAAGTAATGGGACAGATTAACAATCATCCATCAAACTTTTACTTTTGAATACTTGGTTGGAAATACTTTGCAGTCAATTACAGCCTGAAGTCTGGAACGCATAGACAGGCCTCTACTGCAACTGTCTTCAGTTCCTTCTTGTTCTTGGGGCATTTTCCCTTCAGTTTTGTCTTCAGCAAGTGAAATGCATGCTCAATCGGATTCAGGTCAGGTGATTGACTTGACTATTGCATAACATTCCACTTCTTTCCCTTAAAAAACTCTTTGGTTGCTTTCGCAGTATGCTTCGGGTCATTGTCCATCTGCACTGTGAAGCGCTGTCCATTGAGTTCGGAAGCATTTTGCTGAATATGAACAGATAATATTGCCTGTAACACTTCAGAATTCATCCTGCTGCTTTTGTCAGCAGTCACATCGTCAATAAATACAAGAGAACCAGTTCCATTGGCAGCCATACATGCCTATGCCATGACACTACCACCACCATGCTTCACTGATGAGGTGGTATGCTCTGGATCATGAGCAGTTCCTTTCTTTCTCCATACTCTTCTCTTCCCATCACTCTGGTACAAGTTGATCTTGGTCTTATCTGTCCATAGGATGTTGTTCCAGAACTGTGAAGGCTTTTTTTAGATGTTGTTTGGCAAACTCTAATCTGGCCTTCCTGTTTTTGAGGCTCACAAATGGTTTACATCTTGTGTTGAACCCTCTGTATTCACTCTGGTGAAGTCTTCTCTTAATTGTTGACTTTGACACACATACACCTACCTCCTGGAGTGTTCTTGATCTGGCTAACTGTTGCGAAGGGTGTTTTCTTCACCAGGGAAAGAATTCTTCGCTCATCCACCACAGTTGTTTTCCATGGTCTTCCGGGTCTTTTGGTGTTGCTGAGCTCACTGGTGCATTCTTTCTTTTTAAGGATGTTCCAAACAGCTGATTTGGCCACACCTAATGTTTTTGCTATCTCTCTGATGGGTTTGTTTTGTTTTTTCAGCCTAATGATGGCTTGCTTCACTGATAGTGACAGCTCTTTGGATCTCATATTGAGAGTTGACAGCAACAGATTCCAAATGCAAATAGCACACTTGAAATGAACTCTGGACCTTGTATCTGCTCCTTGTAAATGGGATTATGAGGGAATAACACACACCTGGCCATGGAACAGCCGAGCAGCCAATTGCCCCATTACTTTTGGTCCCTTAAAAAGTGTGAGGCACATATACAAACTGTTGTAATTCCTACACTGCAGTTAAAGCACATCTTGTTTGTTTCATTTCAAATCCATTGTGGTGGTGTATAGAGCCAAAAAGATTACAATTGTGTCGATGTCCCAATATTTATGGACCTGACTGTATACTGTACTGTACTGTGTATATATATATATATATATATATATATATATATATATATATATATATATGTATATATATATATATATATATGTATGTATATATATATATATATATATATATATATATGTATATATATGTATATATATGTATATATATATATATATATATATATATATATATATATATATATATATATATATATATATATATATATATATATATTTATGTATATATATGTATATATATATATATATATATATATATATATATATATATATATATATATATATACAGTGGGGACGGAAAGTATTCAGACCCCCTTAAATTTTTCACTCTTTGTTATATTGCAGCCATTTGCTAAAATCATTTAAGTTAATTTTTTTTCCCTCATTAATGTACACACAGCACCCCATATTGACAGGAAAAAACACAGAATTGTTGACGTTTTTGCAGATTTATTAAAAAAGAAAAACTGAAATATCACATGGTCCTCAGTATTCAGACCCTTTGCTCAGTATTTAGTAGAACCCTTTTAATCTAATACAGCCATGAGTCTTTTTGGGAAAGATGCAACAAGTTTTTCACACCTGGATTTGGGGATCCTTTGCCATTCCTCCTTGCAGATCCTCTCCAGTTCTGTCAGGTTGGATGGTAAACATTGGTGGACAGCCATTTTTAGGTCTCTCCAGAGATGCTTAATTGGGTTTAAGTCAGGGCTCTGGCTGGGCCATTCAAGAACAGTCACGGAGTTGTTGTGAAGCCACTCCTTCGTTATTTTAGCTGTGTCCTTAGGGTCATTGTCTTGTTGGAAGGTAAACCTTCGGCCCAGTCTGAGGTCCTGAGCACTCTGGAGAAGGTTTTCATCCAGGATATTCCTGTACTTGGCCGCATTAATCTTTCCCTCGATTGCAACCAGTCGTCCTGTCCCTGCAGCTGAAAAACACCCCCCACAGCATGATGCTGCCACCACCATGCTTCACTTTTGGGACTGTATTGGACAGGTGATGAGCAGTGCCTGGTTTTCTCCACACATACCACTTAGAATTAAGGCCAAAACATTCTATCTTCGTCTCATCAGACCAGAGAATCTTACTTCTCACCATCTTGGAGTCCTTCAGGTGTTTTTTAGCCCTCTCCATGCGGGCTCTCATGTGTCTTGCACTGAGGAGAGGCTTCCGTCGGGCCATTCTGCCATAAAGCCCCGATATGTGGAGGGCTGCAGTGATGGTTGACTTTCTACAACTTTCTCCGATCTCCCGACTGCATCTCTGGAGCTCAGCCACAGTGATCTTTGGGTACTTCTTTACCTCTCTCACCAAGTCTCTTCTCCCCCGATAGCTCAGTTTGGCTGGACGACCAGCTCTAGGAAGGGTTCTGGTTGTCCCAAATGTCTTCCATTTAAGGATTATGGAGGCCACTGTGCTCTTAGGAACCTTAAGTGCAGCAGAAATTTTATGTAACCTTGGCCAGATCTGTGCCTTGCCACAATTCTGTCTCTGAGCTCTTCAGGCAGTTCCTTTGACCTCATGATTCTCATTTGCTCTGACATGCACTGTGAGCTGTAAGGTCTTATATAGACAGTGTTGTGTGGCTTTTCTAATCAATTCCAATCAGTATAATCAAACACAGCTGGACTCAAATTAAGGTGTGGAACCATCTCAAGGATGATCAGAAGAAATGTGATATAAATGAGGAGTTGCACTGACCCCAAAACAAATATATGTGAACAAAAGGTGAATAGCTGCTAGCACACAAACAAACCAAGTCGTATCAAATATATAAAATACGTGCAGCGCAACAAAGTGAGTGTATCAAACATAAAAGTAAATTTAAAAAATAAATAAATAAAAAATAAAGTGGATCGGTGACTATAAAACAACTATGAAGTGATATTAATCAACGCAATAAACACTGGTGAAGTGTATACAAATGTCAAAAGGAATATATTAAGTATGAGTATATCCAGAAGCAGTGTGAGACGTCAGCGGTGCATCGTACGCCGGCTGTTGTCTCTTTTCCGGTCACGTGTCTCAGACACTTGGAACGCAAGTTCCTCTAACCAGTGAGAGGCTTGGAATGCAAGCCGATTCGTTGATCCGATTTTCTGGACCCCCCACTACTGTACACATTCCTGTTGATTAATACCATATTGAGCTAGTTATAAGTGTTTGTAATATTAAACCGTGTACTTCTGGTTCCGCCATGATGGGGGAGGACCCTATTATTTTGTAATGATGTTTACAGTCTATATATATGGGCAATGTGGGGAGGCTGTTTTATGTCCCAGTTGAAGGGTCTTTAGTCGAAACGCGTAGGGCGTTTAAGCTTCCCACATTGCCACCTGATCTTATTTAGTGATCACTTTTTATTTTGTAAGGCTTTTATTCAATAAATCCCTTTTATTTTTGACCTACGCCATGTGGAGCCCCTTTTGTCTTTTTTCTCCATGACTTCATACATGATTGGTTTCTCGAGACCTTTTGAATCTGCCCGGAACCTGAGAGTATGCGAGTGAGCTGACCATCCCCACCGTTGATTGTCCTGGCTATCGGTGACCGTGACCCAAGAGATAACCTCGCCTATTGGAGATCGCGACCGAAGGGAGAACCTTTGGGGAGAGTTCACGGGAGGCTACCTCCACAAGCTCTGATAGACGTACTGCTATATGGCTGATACGTCCTACTGGATCTGGTAAGAGTACCTAACTCTAGATGCATATGACCTGTTGCCTGTGATTGATGTGTTTTCCAGCTTCCAGCCAACTTCATGTGTCCAAGCAACCCCTCTGTTTGAGAAGACTCCTTCTACCTATATGTATTGACTCTAGCCTTTTTGACTTCAGTCTGCAGAGCGCAGCACACTGCTTCTGGATATAATCATACTTAAAGTGGAGTTCCACCCACTTTTACAACTCTTCAGCATCCCTCACTAAACTGTGTACTGTAAACGAATTGGATATTTTTTTATTTTTTTTCTCAGCACCTACTGTATATCTGCTGTATTCATTTTTCACTTCCTCCTCCCTGGCCGCGGCCCATCGCATCATTTCCTGTTTGCAATGCCTTCTGGGAAGGGGCGGCAACTTCCTCTGACACTGCCGTTGCTATGGAAGCCTGACCTGAAACCTATCACACTGCTTGTGCTGCACTGAGCATGTGCGAAATCTGCAAGGATTTGATCCAGGAAGAAATACAGTCTGGCTTCAGATGCCCACACTTAAGATGGTCACGGCCTGCTGTAATTTTATAAAATAACAAACTACTGCTATAAACCAACAGAACAGACCTTAGTTTACAGACTAGCTTTACTAGAATACATTAAGCTTGTGTATTATAGGGGTATTTTTATTTGAAAAGTATAATTTCGGCCGGAACACCACTTTAATATATTCCTTTTGGACATTTGTATACACTTCACCAGTGTTTATTGCGTTGATTAATATCACTTCATAGTTGTTTTATAGTCACCGTTCCTCTTTATTTATTTATTTTTTTAAATTTACTTTTATGTTTGATACACTCACTTTGTATCGCTGCACGTATTTTATATATTTGATCAGAAGAAATGGACAGCACCTGAGTTAAATATATGAGTGTCACAGCAAAGGGGCTGAATACTTAGGACCATTTGATATTTCAGTTTTTCTTTTTTAATAAATCTGCAAAAATGTCAACAATTCTGTGTTTTTCTGTCAATATGGGGTGCTGTGTGTACATTAATGAGGAAAAAAATGAACTTAAATGATTTTAGCAAATGGCTGCAATATAACAAAGAGTGAAAAATTTAAGGGGGTCTGAATACTTTCCGTCCCCACTGTATAATGTATATCCTGGAGCGGACTTAATTCAAGCGGGTGATAGCATTATTATCTGGAATTTTTATATTTTAATTATTAAGAGGTGTGGAACTGGATTAAATAAATATACATGTAAAAAGCCTGTTTTACGCAAATTTTATAATGTGATTTAATTGGAACACTGTGTTAAAAGTTGTGTGAATTTTGCATAAAAACATATAAAAAAACCACACACTTTTCAATCTTTACAAGATTAAAACTCATTTAAAAAAAAAATCATACTTTTTCACTATAGATCCTCTTGAATTTTTTTTTCATGTTATTAATGTTTAATGGTGAAATGTTACAGGATTGCAATGACACAAGAGACATCTATCAGGTCATGAAGGCTGTCTGTCGTATAACATTCTATCTGCAGCATGTACGTACAACCAGTCTGCACCTGTTAGGTTTTAAGCTGAATTCAAGCCTTGTTTAAAGGTTCCAGCTGGGACTGGCAGTTGCTGCCAGGATTAAGTTACTTTAAATCTTTAGATGACCATCCCAGGCAGACTGTCTTAAGAAACACTTAATCTATTTTTTCTAATCTCTTCCTATGTTTGCTTTACTGCTGCTGAGGCCATATAGAAATCAGACTACTAAGCAAAAGATTCGTAAGCTAGTGAGAAGAAAAAGGAAATCATTGCCAAGAGGTTTTCCCCATGGTGTAAATGGCCCAGTCTTACAGAAACATAGACAGAGAATAGACTTGTATAGCTGGCATTGTATTATGTTGTATAGCTTCCTGGGGTATTCATTACAGCAAGCACTACCTGTTTCTTACCAGGATACAGAAAAACTACACATACCACAACTCTCCATTCATTTCACAAGGATATTTCTTACATTAGCTTGTAATAAATAAATATAGGGTTGCACCGATACCGGTATCGGTGCCGATTAGCGTTGCCACCTCATCCCTTTAAACCCGAACACATATGAATTACCCAGGTTCTGAGGCTGATTAAGGTGGTAATTAAACTCATTTGTTGCCTTATCTGCATTAAATTAGCCTTCAGAACCTGTGTAATTCATATGTGTTCGGGTTTGAAGGGATGAGGTGGCAACTCTAGTGCCGATACTAAGTATCGGTACTCATGTAAATGCACTGATACCTTCTGGCTCGGTTCTTTCAGCTGTCAGCAGACCATCCCCGCTAACAGCTGAAATTTAAAGAAAAGGATGCCGGCAATTACCGGTTGTTAAGGATCGGGGCCGCCGCGTCCTTAAGAACCTACAACATTTAATCTGTCCGTCCTCCTCCCCTCCCGCCAGCTATTTATTGCCCCCATCTCCACCGCCACTGCTCATATCACACCAGCCCTCCTGTCCTGGCCCAGGTCTGCAAACCGAGTGGGGGGGGGGGGTTGGAGGTCGAGCGGATGGGGACCCCAATGAGCTAATCCCCCACTGTGCAGCTACGTCTCCAGGTTCCATTATGTTCAGTGGGTACCGGGGGACAGAAAGCAGACTATTTAAACACTTTCGGGTTTAGGCAGATTAATCCACAGCAGTGCTCCACACAATTACAGTGAAGGCTGGCCTCTTCTATATCAATACACTGAGGCCAGTCGGGAGCACTGCTGTGGATTAATCTGCCTAAACCCAAAAGTGGCTAAATAGTCTGCTTTCTTTCCCCCGGTACCCACTGAACATAGGGGACCCGGAGAAGTTTTTAAAAAAATAGCTGCACATAATTTTGGAGTTTCCGCCCGCTCTACCTCCTTCCCGAGTTCCTCCTAGCCCCAGTTACCCAGGAGTAAGGGACAGGACCAGATATATCAGCAGTGTTCAGCTGGTCCCTGGCTCCCAGCTGCAGAAGATCCACCTGCATGAGAAGCTGCATCCCTACCACCCCAGCCCTCAACCCCTATCCCACCCCACCCTCCAATACCCTGCTCTCTTTTACCCCCCTAGTCTCCCCCACCCAGTTCTTACTTACCCCCCTACTCCCCCCCACTCTGTCCTCACTCACCTCTCTATCCCCCCGTCATCACTTACCCCCCTATTCCTCCCCACCCTGCCCTCGCTTACACCCCTACTCCCCCCCCACCCTGTCTTCACTTACACACTTATTCCACCCCCCCACCCTGACCCCACTCCCTAACTCCCCTGCCCTACCGCCCAAACCACCCCTCTACCTACTCTTCCTAGGTGATAGGTATCGGTAATTGGTAAAGGTACTCGGTGTTAAAAAAATGGTAGTGCATCCCTAAATAAATATGCTTATTTGATTGACAGTTTTAGTTCCCCTAAGGTTGGTGCACATGATGATTTTTGCTAAATCGATGTTTGCCTAATACTAGTGATCACTACACATGCAGTTGTGTGTAATAGTGATCAATTGCATATATTTGGAGCCATGTTCTACTGATTTAATGATAATGATTAGAGATAAATCACTACTACATGTTATACTCTATTGCTACCATACTGAAAAAGTCCCCACCCTAATCCAAAGAGTGAAAACCCCAGATTGTGTGAGAAAGCAGTTAAGCAATGGCAAACGAGGCTCACTATTACTATTCTCGGTTTTAGGAGAGTAGGCACTCACATAGGCAGTTACGCCAGGCTAAACGTAGAGCGGTGAACTGTAATAGGAGGAATAGGAGGATAGGAGGAATCTCCTACAAAGAACACTACAAAGAAAACTGATACCGCAGGCCCAGCCAGATTGACTACTCCCTTTGGGGCCCAATGTGGAAAAGTGAGGGGGGTACTCCAAAAGCACAGGGGAATCCTCATAAATAGCCCTCGTTGGCGAGACTCAAAAAATGGTCACTGGTAGGGCGTGGGACTTAGGAGATACCTTAATACGTTCTGAATTTACAAAGACACCCAACAGTGACTGGTTCTCTAGGGTACCCTAGGGCAAAATGGATGTTCCCTTTTATGTTAGGTTGGACAGTGTCATATTAAGAGAATACAAGGGGTGGCTCTATCTGTTGAACCTGTCCAATATAAGGAGGTCAACAGACAGATGCATGTCGTCCTGACGAAGCTTGCACGTTAGCGAAATGCGTTGACGCCATTAATAAGTCATGTGACGTCTTGGATCCATGCTCCCTTGATCCTTTAAATACAACACGGGACAGTGGCAGAATTACGGATATGGAATTGCAGGTGACCACTGCAGCTAGTACACACAGCTGACCTAGAGCTGGGAAAATCAGCGAGCACCGAAGAACTGAAAGCCGACTCATCACACTGCTGTTACTAGAGAATCGGGGTTTGCAAATAGCTCACGGAGTGCGGTAAGACCGACCCGTAGCATGTGGACTGCTGCCAAGCAGATGACCAGTGAGACGAGATAGCCCACTCTCCATGTGACTCTAGGTGCTTGGGTCGATCTGGGGCTGGCTTAGGATGCAGTTACTCCTTGCCATAGGACATTACTGGTGAGATCGATCAGCTGTGAAATGGCTTGGAATCTGCTTGGAATTTGCTGAATGCTTGACATTGATTCAGTATACACACTCGATTCTCATCGGTTCCCAGTAATCTCGATCTTTCTAAGATTGGAGCGGCCATATATTATTGGACTGCCCAGTGTGTCATTATTTACACCTGGTCATATTTGGTGCATATATTGATGGTGCAATATCTGACATCCTGCTTTTCTGCAAATGGAATAATTTTATATCATATCACAGTAAGCAACTTATTAATGACTTTGTCCTACCAATACACCAGCCGCTGTGTTGTCAATTTACCCTCAGTGGACACAATGCAGAGTCACCAATGCATACTAGCACATTATAACTTTGCCTTGCAGTTAGGAAAAAAAAAATAGCCCGCGTTTCGCCAGATTAGGCGACCCGTCAGATTTTGTAACGGAAATGACGTTCCGTCATTGCCATCTTGCTACACCCCGCACTCATCCACAATAAGGATACAGTGAGAAGGCGGAAAGTGGACATCTTGTTACACCCACCAGAGTTTTGCATTTCACACTTATTTTTAACAGTAAACTCAGCTTATATAGTGAAATTCAGTATTTTGAAATCCGTCAGACTGTTTTGATGTCGATTTTTCAAAGCAGCGGTGTTCTGTCATATTAACAAACCTGTTGAGATCAGCAGGCTTGCCGCTGCTTTTAAAATTCAACATCTAAACAGTCAGATGGATTTTTAAGTACTGTATTTTACTATATAAGCTCAGTTTACTGTTAAAAATAAATGTGACATGCAAGACTTCGGTGGGTGTAACAAGATGTCCGCTTGCCGCCTTCTCACTGTATCCTTACTGTGGATGAGTGTGGGGTGTAGTAAGATGGCGTCGACGGAACGTCACTCCCATTACAAATTCTGACGGGTCGCCTACTCTGACGAAACACTGGCAGTTTACTACCGCTTTAAAAAGGTTTCTAATGAGAAAAATTATTTGATAATTATTAGCCCACATATAATTACAGTCAGCAATGGTAGGTCCTGTTTTCGGACCTTACAGGCTCTGTTTAAAAGGCAAGTTCACCTTTTGTAAAAAAAAATAAATAAATGCACATCTTTTTGCAGGTAAAAAAATGTACTGTGATGTATTATTTTTTTACATTGCAGCCTTTAAAGCACTGCACCCGCGATCAGCAGATTGTGGGTGCAATGTCTGGATCCTGCACACTCAGTAAGCTGTCTGCCCTTACCTCCGATGCGGCCAGGCAACTAACTTAATGGCAAGGAACATCCATGAACTACCAGGACGCTCACTAGCGCCCTCGCTGTTAATTGAGTCTTACAAGCCATCAGCCGCAGATGCCGACGGTAATTGTAGTCTAATGAATTCACAGGAAACTGTGAATGAATGACGTGGCCGTGTGGGCAGAGCTAAACACAGCCACGCTGTTTTCAAAAAGTGACAGTATGTGCGGGGAGAAGATCCTCTTCCTGTTATCACAGAGTGGGGAACTCTGGCGGCGGGAGGTGGGTCACTAGGAGAATGTTACTGTACATGTTAAAACCTAAATATGAGTGCAACATGCTCCTACAGGTGAACTTAGCCTTTAAAGCATATCCAAAACAAAAATGTAATATATTGTACTTTACCAGTCCCTAGATTACGTGGTTGCAGTTTTTCTTTTTTCAAGCTTTTCTTCTTTTATTTTCACTTCTTGTCCTAGAACAGTGATGGCGAACCTTGGCACCCCAGATGTTTTGGAACTACATTTCCCATGGTGCTCATGCACTCTGCAGTGTAGTTGAGCATCATGAGAAATGTAGTTCTAAAACATCTGGGGTGCCAAGGTTCGCCATCACTCTCCTAGGATGACCACAGTAACTCACTCTTTTGTATCAGGACAACATAAACAAGAAATGACTATGAAACTTAGCCCTCTGCCCCTCTTCTATTGTCCTTAACACAGATGGACTGACAGGCAGAGGGCACAGGAAGTTATCAGATCACACAATATCACCAGATTTCCACCAAAATCAATAGCTATTTTTTATATCAAGTGTACCCAATATCTCCCGTGCAGAAACCTAGATATGGTGGCGCCACAACAATCAAAAACAATTCCAGTATATATATATATATATATATATATATATATATATATATACCGTATTTATCAGCATATAACACGCACAGGCGTATAACACGCACATTCATTTTAAGAGGGAAGTTTCAGGAAAAAAACCTACATTTTAAATAAGAAACTCTGAAGCAAAATAAGAGTGAGTGCCCATCTGCAGCCTGACCATTGCCATCAATGCAGCCTGATCAATGTCCATCTGCACCCTCACAAGTGCCATCAATGCAGCAGCCTCACCATTGCAATCAATGCAGCAGCCTCACCATTGCCATCAATGCAGCAGCCTCACCATTGCCATCAATGCAGCAGCCTCACCATTGCCATCAATGCAGCAGCCTCACCATTGCCATCAGTGCAGCCTGATCGAACAGAACAGTGGTCCAATGGCGGCCCAGGAGACGGGGCTTCCTATTACAGAGGCCACCAAGTAAACAGGAGATTCTCACTGAATGTAATCTGATGGCGCTCATCCCGCCCCGCTCCCTGTCCCCTCTGAGGCAGCTAAAATTG
Source organism: Aquarana catesbeiana (assembly GCF_042186555.1). Taxonomy (NCBI): domain Eukaryota; kingdom Metazoa; phylum Chordata; class Amphibia; order Anura; family Ranidae; genus Aquarana; species Aquarana catesbeiana. Next base: position 59,072,114 of record NC_133334.1, on the reverse strand, counting down.
AAGTATTGGCGTATAACACGCACACGCTATTTGCAACCGATTTTTAAGGTGAAAAAGTGAGTGTTATACGCCAATAAATACAGTATTCACCGTAGTTTGTAAATATTATAACTTTTACGCAAGCCAATCAATATGCACCTATTTTTTTACCAAAAATATGTGTAGCAGAATACATATTGGCCTGAATTTATGAAGAAATTAGATTTTTTAAAAAAAATGTTATTGGACATGTTTTATGCTGTACACACGATCGGACATTCCGACAACAAAACCGTGGATTTTTCTTTCCGACGGATGTTGGCTCAAACTTGTCTTGCATACACACGGCCGCACAAATGTTGTCGGAAATTCCGAACGTCAAGAACGCGGTGACGTACAACACGTACGACGAGCCGAGAAAAATGAAGTTCAATAGCCAGTGCGGCTCTTCTGCTTGATTCCGAGCATGCGTGGACTTTTGTGAGTCAGAATTGTGTACACACCATCGGAATTTCTGACAACAAGTTTTGTTGTCGGAAAATTTGAGAACCTGCTCTCAAACAGTTGTTGTCGGAAATTCCGACAGCAAATGTCCGATGGAGCATACGCACGGAATTTCCAACAATAAGCTCACATCGAACATTTGTTGTCAGAAATTCCGATCGTGTGTACACGGCATTGTAGCAGAAAGTAAAAAAAAAAAACAAAACTTTTTTAAAAAATTGTCAGCCTTTTTTTGTTTATAGCACAAAGAATAAAAAATAGAGTGGTGATTAAATACTACCAAAAGAAAGCTCTATATGTGGGGAAAAAATGACATAAATGTGATTTGGGTACAGCGCTGCATGACTACGCAGTTGTCAGTTAAAGTAACGCAGTGCTGTATTGCAAAAAATTGCCCGATCATGATAGGGGTAAATCTTCCGGAGGTCAAGTGGTTAAACAAGGGTTTCCACCATCCACATTCGACCAGAGGCCACCACCTTTCCTCTCATCAATACTGGAATGCATTTACAGGTATACCATCTGCAAAACTGACAGACGCTTGCTCCATTCATGTGCGATTGATTGCTACAAGATTCTAGTGCATGTTACCTTTGTAGCCTGCTCCCAATAAGGGCCTTTGCACATCAGCGTCCAGTTTAGATCCATTTGTGGTTGACGGAAAGAAAATTGTATTAAGGTATGGCCCGTCTCACCCATAGATGTTAGATTGGATTTAGTCAAAACATATGGACTTAAACTGGCCATAGATGTGGCAATTTTCAATCCTTTTTAACTATTTTTGATCCACCAGGAAGTGTAAATATAGTTAGATAATATTGGAGGCACCAAGTACTCTACCACCCAGGATTAAACACCAGAATTCCATTGATTGTGAAGTCAAAACTGGGCAAAAAAAGAATGCTTTAAGTCAGGGGTCTCCATACTTTCTAAACAAAGGGACTGTTTACTGTCCTCCAGACTTCATGGAGGCCATACTGCGGCCATTGGGGTTACAAATTATCCAGTGGGAGTAACATAATGCATCTTTCGTACAAGGGGGAGGAATAGTGCCCCATCATTGGCGTCAGTGTGAGAAATAGTGCCCCATCATTGCTATCAGTGGAAGGAATAGTACCCCATCATCGGTGTCAGTGGGAGGAAAAGTGCCCCAACATTGGTGTCAGTGGGAGGAAGAGTGCCCTGTCATTGCTATCAGTGGAAGGATTAGTGCCCCATCATTAGTGTCAGTGGGAGGAAGAGTACTCCATCATTGGTGTCAGTGGGGGGGGGGGGATAGTGCCCTATCATTGGTGTCAGTGGGAGGAATGGTGGTGCCCCTTAATTGATTTAATTGGTGTCAGTGGGAAAAATAGTGCCCCATTGTTGGTGTCAATGGGAAAAATGTTGCCCCATTGTTAATGTCAGTAGCAGGAATATTGCCCCACTGTTGGTGTCAGTGGTAGGAATAGTGTCTTGTATCAGTGGAAGGAAACGTGCCCAAAGGGCCCGATAAAGGCAAGCAAGGGGCTGCATGTGGCCCCGAGCCACAGTTTGGAGACCCCTGCTTTAAGTTTATCTATTGATCAAGGCAGTTTCAAGTCCACATCCTTGCTGTCAACCTAAACCAGCATTTACTGTCTGCAACTGTTAAAGCATTTGACAATAGAATTAAATCAAATGTGTTTTTTTTTTTTTTTTATATTGTGAAATATAATGTTACACCAAGTAAATTGATACCCAACATGTCACGCTTGAAAATTGCACCCGCTCGTGGAATGGCGTCAAACTTTTACCCTCAAAAATCTCCATAGGCGACGTTTAAAAAATTCTACAGGTTGCATATTTTGCGGTACAGATGAGGTCTAGGGCTAGAATTATTGCCCTCGCTCTACCGGTCGCGGCGATACCTCACATGTGTGGTTTTGACCAGCGTTTTCATATGCGGGCGCAACTCGCGTATGCGCTCGCTTCTGCGCGCGAGCTCATCGGGACAGGGGGTTTTTTAAATTTTTTTTTTTATTTTTATTATTTATTTTACAATATTTTATTTATTTTTACACTGTTTAACCGGTTCAATACAGGGCATTTTCACCCCCTTCCTTCCTTGGCCAATTTTTAGTTTTCAGCGCTGTCGCAGTTTAAACGACAATTGCGCGGTCGTGCAACGTTGTACCCAAAAAAAATTGACGTCCTTTTTTCCCCACAAATAGAGCTTTCTTTTGGTGGTATTTGATCGCCTCTGCGGTTTTTATTTTTTGCGCTATAAACAAAAGAAGAGCAACAATTTTGAAAAAAACACAATATTTTTTACTTTTTGCTATAATAAATATCCCAATTTTTTTTTTAAAAAACAAATTTTTTCCTCAGTTTCGGCCGATACGTATTCTTCTACATATTTTTGGTTAAAAAAAATCGCAATAAGCGTATATTGATTATTTTGCGCAAAAGTTATAGCATCTACAAAATACAGGATAGATTTATGGCATTTTAAAAAAAAAATATTTATTTATTTTTTTTGCGGCGATCGCGATTTTTTTTCGTGACTGCGACATTATGGTCGGACACATCGGACACTTTTGACACATTTTTGGGACCATTCACATTTATACAGCGATCAATGCTATAAAATTGCATTGATTACTGTGTAAATGTGACAGGCAGTGAAGGGGTTAACCACTAGGGGGCGGGGAGGGGTTAATATGTTTCCTAGGGAATGCTTCTAACTGTAGGGGGAGGGGACGTACAAGGGGAGGAGACCGATCAGCGTTCCTCCGTTCTGGGAACACAGATCGGTCTCCTCTCACCTGACAGGCTGTGGATCTGTGTGTTTACACACACAGATCCACGGTCCGGCCCGGTTAACGGGCAATCGCGTGTGCCCGGCGGACATCGCGGCTGCCGGGCACACGCACCGGGTCCCGAGCAACACAGGGGGCGCGCGCGCGCCCCCTAGACGGCCGGGAATCCCAGGACGTCATATGACGTCCACCCAGGATGGGAGATCCCATCCCAGGACGTCATATGACTATGGCTGGGTAGGGAAGTGGTTAAAAAAAAAAAAAAAATGTGTCACTTTTATTCCTATTACAAGGAATGTAAACATCCCTTGTAATAGAAAAAAGCATGACAGGTCCTCTTAAATATGAGATTTGGGGTCAAAAAGACTTCAGATCTCATATTTACACTAAAATGCAATTAAAAAAAAAAAGTCATTTAAAAAAATGACATTTGAAAAAATGTGCCTTTAAGAGGCGTGGACGGAAGTGACGTTTTGACGTCGCTTCCGCCCAGCAGTGTCATGGAGACGAGTGGGCGCCATCTTAGCCTCACTCGTCTCCAGACACAGGACGGAGACAGATGCGATCGCCTCCGCCGCTACCGACGACTCCGGTAAGTGGCGGAGGGCACCGGATCGCGGTGGGAGGGGGGGGCCTCTCCCGCCACCGATAAAAGTGATCTCGTGGCGAATCCGGCCGCCGCACGAAAACGGGGATACCGGGGTTATGGCAGCTAGCTGCTGCCATAACAACGATATCCCCATTCAAAGTTTGGACTACATAGTCATGCGGCGGTCGGTAAGTGGTTAATGTACAAACAGCACCCCATATTGACAGAAAAACACAGAATTGTTGACATTTTTGCAGATTTATTAAAAAAGAAAAACTGAAATATCACATGGTCCTAAGTATTCAGACCCTTTGCTGTGAAACTCATATATTTAACTCAGGTGCTGTCCATTTATTCCGATCATCCTTGAGATGGTTCTACACCTTCATTTGAGTCCAGCTGTGTTTGATTATACTGATTGGACTTGATTAGGAAAGCCACACACCTGTCTATATAAGACCTTACAGCTCACAGTGCATGTCATAGCAAATGAGAATCATGAGGTCAAAGGAACTGCCTAAAGAGCTCAAAGACAGAATTTTGGCAAGGCACAGATCTGGCCAAGGTTACAAGAAAAATTTCTGCTGTACTTATGGTTCCTAAGAGCACAGTGGCCTCCATAATCCTTAAATGGAAGACGTTTGGGACGATCTGAACCCTTCCTAGAGCTGGCCGTCCGGCCAAACTGAGCTATCGGGGGAGAAGAGCCTTGGTGGGAGAGGTAAAGAAGAACCCAAAGATCACTGTGACTGAGCTCCAGAGATGCAGTCGAGAGATGGGAGAAAGTTGTAGAAAGTCAACCATCATTGCAACCCTCCACCAGTCAGGGCTTTATGGCAGAGTGGCCCGATGGAAGCCTCTCCTCAGTGCAAGACACATGAAAGCCTGCATGGAGTTTGCTAAAAAACACCTGAAGGACTCCAAGATGGTGAGAAATAAGATTCTCTGGTCTGATGAGACCAAGATAGAACTTTTTGGCCTTAATTCTAAGCGGTATGTGTGGAGAAAACCAGGCACTGCTCATCACCTGTCCAATACAGTCCCAACAGTGAAGCACGGTGGTGGTAGCATCATGCTGTGGGGGTGTTTTTCAGCTGCAGGGACAGGACGACTGGTTGCAATCAAGGGAAAGATGAATGCGGCCAAGTACAGGGATATCCTGGACGAAAACCTTCTCCAGAGTGCTCAGGACCTCAGACTGGGCCGAAGGTTTACCTTCCAACAAGACAATGACCCTAAGCACACAGCTAAAATAACGAAGGAGTGGCTTTACAACAACTCAGTGACTGTTCTTGAATGACCCAGCCAGAGCCCTGACTTAAACCCAATTGAGCATCTCTGGAGAGACCTAAAAATGGCTGTCCACCAATGTTTACCATCCAACCTGACAGAACTGGAGAGGATCTGCAAGGAGGGATGGCAGAGGATCCCCAAATCCAGGTGTGAAAAACTTGTTGCATCTTTCCCAAAAAGACTCATGGCTGTATTAGATCAAAAGGGTGCTTCTACTAAATACTGAGCAAAGGGTCTGAATACTTAGGACCATGTGATATTTCAGTTTTTCTTTTTTTTTAATAAATCTGCAAAAATGTCAACAATTCTGTGTTTTTCTGTCAATATGGGGTGCTGTGTGTACATTAATGAGGAAAAAATTAACTTAAATGAGTTTAGCAAATGGCTGCAATATAACAAAGAGTGAAAAATTTAAGGGGGTCTGAATACTTTCCGTCCCCACTGTATGTGCAGCATTTCACCTCTACATTTTGTATGTGAGCAATCGAGACCTCTAAATCTTCAGTTCCTCCTGGTTTCTACCATCTTTGTTTTTTTCCCTTCATCTGTAGATATTAGCTGACAGTCTCCTGAAGTAGCTTTTTCGGCTGGATTGGGCAATGATTCAATATTTCTGGGAAAGTGCACAGCAGCCCTGAAAGAACATTCTGAGGAAGCACAGCTATAGATTTACTTTATGTAACATATTCCCTTCCTCTGTCTCCTGCAGCCTTCCCTCCAACCTTCAGCCACTCCTGTAGCACATCTGTAGCCTATGGCCATCTCTAGTAACATGTCTGCAGTCAATGACTGTTTTCTATGGGGAGCCCACAGCCTCTGACCACCACCTGTAGCATGCCCCTAGTCTTTTTCCATCTACTGAGGTATGTCTATGGTTGCTTATGATGCTCTGTAACATACATAGATTACCTGCAGCTGTTTAATAATGTCAAGGGCAACAATTAAGATAGCTGAGCGCTATAACGTTACAGGAGCAATTTCTATCAAATTCTGAGAGGTCTGGATATGTATAATAGAGATACCCGTATTTATCGGCATATAACACACACTTTTTTCTCCCTAAAATCCGGGGAAAATCGTGGGTGCGTGTTATACGCCAATCCCCCGCCAACTGTGAACCTCTCGGCGGCTTACGGCCGCTCCCGGAGGCTTTCGGCTGTTCTCGGCGGCTCTCGCAGTCCCGCGTGAGCCGGCAAAAGCCGCCGAGAGCGAGCGAAAGCCGCCGAGAGCCGCCGAGAATGGCCGAGAGCAGGCGAAAGCCACCGAGAGCGCCCGAGAACGGCGGCGCCATTTTTAAACGGGATTTCAGTGTACTGACAAGGCTGCAATGATGTACACAGACAAGGCTGCAATGATTGACAAGGCTACAGTTGGACACTGACAATGCTACATGGACACTGACAAAGCTGCAGATGGACACTGATAAGGCTGCATTGATGGGCATTTAAATGTAGGTTTTTTCCTTAAACTTCCCTCCTAAAAGTTTTTTCCTTAAAATTCCCTCCTAAACTTGGGGTGTGTGTTAAACGCCGCCGCGTGTTATACGCCGATAAATACGGTAAGTCTTACATATAAGATATAAGGTCATACATGGAGCAAATTTCCCAGCTGTCTCCACTGAGAGAAGACAGTGATTATTGCTAGTGGCTATAGCCACCACTAGCGACAATCGCATTTAAAATCCAGCAGGCTGGTTGTACCCAAGTTGATCAATAACCAACTGGGTACATGCAGCCTGTCCATACATGGTTTTCATTTCGGCTGGTTCCCGCTGAACTGGCCGAGATTCTGACCCTCTATGGCTGGCCTTAGTCCCCAGTATAAAACCTAAATTACTGCCTCCAGTAATTGAGGTGTAGAACATTCCTAACAAAAAAAAAAGATAATTTAACAGTTTCAGTATTTTTTTTTGCTATAGATATGTTTTAAACAGTTTATATCATCTTATTTACTTTTTCTTAACACAGGGAACATCCATGATTAAAACAGAGCTACACCCAAAAGGGCAAGCTCTGCTTGTTCGTTCCCTCCCCCTCTCCACTGGGGGGGGGGGACCTGGTTCTGGCAGGTACTCATTTCCATTTCCGGGAAAGATCGCCGCAGCGATCTCTGAGTATTTCTGGCCCCTCTTCTTTTCCCCCACTGCCTTCTGGGACACACACAGGTCCCAAAAGACGACGGGACCATTCAGAAAGCACTGCGCGACTCATGCATGCGCAGTAGGAAACCAGCTTTGAAGCCTGAAGGCTTCACTGCTGGCTTCCCTTAGTAAAGATGCCGGAACCTGCACCCAAAGCCGATTAAAGAATCGGCTCGGGTGCCGACATCACTGGATCCCTGGACAGGTAAGTGTCCTTATATTAAAAGTCAGCAGCTACAGTATTTTAACTTCTGGATTTTATTTCTTTTTTTTTTTGCCCAGACAGCAGATCCTCTGTAATAGACCTTTAATGGTTTTCTAAAGAAAGCACAGCAGTGTCTGTTTATCTTAAGACTCTTTCTTTCTAAAGTAAATCTTATACAGTGCCTTGAAAAAGCATTCATACCCCTTGACATTTTTTGTAAAAGACTTGAGACTGGGGCGGAGGTTCACCTTCCAGCAAGACAACGACCCTAAACATACAGCCAGAACTACAATGGAATGTTTTAGATCAAAGCATATTTATGTGTTAGAATGGCCCAGTCAAAGTCCAGACCTAAATCCAATTAAGAATATGTGGCAAGACGTGAAATTTGCTGTTCACAGACGCTCTCCATCCAATCTGACAGAGCTTGAGCTATTTTGCAAAGAAGAATGGGCAAAAATTTCACTCTCTAGATGTGCAAAGCTGGTAGAGACATCCCCAAAAAGACTTGCAGCTGAAATTGCAGTGAAAGGAGGTTCTACAAAGTATTGATTCAGGGGGGCTGAATACAAATGCAGGCACATTTTTCACATATTTATTTGTAACAAAATTTAGAAAACCATTTATTATTTTCCTTCCATTTCACATTTATGTGCCATTTTGTGTTGGTCTATTGCATACAATTCCAATAAAATACATTTACGTTTTTGGCTATAACGTGACATAATGTGGAAAATGTAAAGGGGGTATGAATACTTTTTGAAGGCACTGTACATTCTCTTTAATACATCAATTATGCTGACAAGGTTACATCTAATTGGATATCTGTTGGCACTGTATATTACGCCATATACACAGCTGTTAAAGGCAGATTGGGTCTAGGTCAGATTAGGTTGTATGTGCACTTTAAGCCAAGCAGCAGGGCATTGCTCTATAAATAAACTGGCTTCACGGAGCATGATATCCAGTGCTGTGTAAATCCTTCCTACCTCAGTCATTCAGAAATCTACCCTTCAGTTGCTCCTGTACATATATCAGCTGTGAGGCTCACAGGTCAGTAATACATGTCCTGTGTAGGCTGGAAATTACAGCACCGGCTTGGTCCTACAGAAAACAACTTCAAAGATATGAAAAATAAATCCTCAGCCTTCTTCATGGTGAATTATGAAGCAGACAATCTAGGCGAGATTGGTTGTTGTAGAAACTAATTCAAGTAATAAGCTGAAAAGAGGATTACACATATGGGCCTGCAAGTGAACAGTCAATGGCTGACTCAATGTCTGGGACAAGGCGGTATGAACCATGACTTTCATACTTTGACAATGATGATGAAATAATTAAGATGAACAACTTAAAGAACTTCACAAGTCAACTCCACCTAGTAGTGATGAATTAGTTCATCTTGGCTGTGGGCAAGTTGAATCAGATATTAGCTTCTTCTGTCTTTTAGGCTGGGTACACAAAGGCCAAATATCGGCCAACAGGGAGCAGCTGACATTCGGTCTGTGTGTACAGCTGTCTTTCCGACTGGCTTTTGACAAGGAGACATGCTGGAAAACCTGTGTTCTGGAAGTGGGGGGCAGCCCACCTGTCAGAACACAAAAGCACAGTGGGGGAGATCGCCACACCAACATCACTTGTGTTAGTACGGTGATCTGTCAGATTTGTTACGTTCAGCCCCCCTGGGTCTCCAGTGTTGAAGTATCCTTATGAAAATTTTCACGTTCAGCCCCCCTAGGTCTCCAGTGTTGAAGTATCCTTATGAAAATTCTCAGTTTTGCCCTTGGTTCCCTCCCTGATAAATGCTCCATAACATAGAATGAATAACTAGAGGCTATAGCTTGGAGAAGGTGACAGGCTTGTGATGGCCTTGTGGAAGGAAGAGAAGAAAATTGTACAAGAAAATTGTATAATATAGTGCCTTGAAAAAGTATTCATACCCCATTGAAATTTTCCACATTTTATCATCTTACAACCAAAAACGTAAATGTATTTTATTGGGATTTTATGTGATAGACCAACACAAAGTGGCACATATTTGTGAAGTGGAAGGAAAATGATAAATGGTTTTCAAATTTTCTAACAAATAAATGTGAAAAGTGTGGCATGCAGGTTATCAGCCTGCCCTAGCTGGTACTTTCTCCTCCTGCTGACTCTTGCTGACAATGCTATGTAAAAGATTATCCCCTGCAGCAGGCAGATATCACAAGAAATTCAATTTATGTTAGCTGTGTGATTTAAATTTTTTATTTTTTTTTTTTATGCAATGCTGTACCCAAACGAAATTTGCGTCCTTTTCTTCCCACAAATAGAGCTTTCTTTTGATGGTATTTGATCACCTCTGCCGTTTTTATTTTTTGCGCTATACACGGAAAAAGACCGAAAATTTTGAAAAAAAATGATATTTTCTAATTTTTGTTCTAAAAAAAATCCAATAAACTCAATTTAGTCATACATTTAGGCCAAAATGTATTTGGCCACATGTCTTTGGTAAAAAAAATGTCAATAAGTGTATATTTATTGGTTTGCGCAAAAGTTATAGCGCCTACAAACTAGGGTACATTTTCTGGAATTTACACAGCCTTTAATTTATGACTGCCTATGTCGTTTCTTGAGGTGCTAAAATGGCAGGGCAGTACAAAACCCCCCCAAATGACCCCATTTTGGAAAGTAGACACCCCAAGGAAATTGCTGAGAGGCATGTTGAGCCCATTGAATATTCATTTTTTTTGTCCCAAGTGATTGAATAATGACAAAAAAAAAAAAAAAAAAATTACAAAAAGTTGTCACTAAATGATATATTGCTCACACAGGCCATGGGCATATGTGGAATTGCACCCCAAAATACATTTAGCTGCTTCTCCTGAGTATGGGGATACCACATGTGTGGGACTTTTTGGGAGCCTAGCCGCATACGGGGCCCCGAAAACCAATCACTGCCTTCAGGATTTCTAAGGGCGTACATTTTTGATTTTACTCCTCACTACCTATCACAGTTTTGAAGGCCATAAAATGCCCAGATGGCACAAACCCCCCCCCCCCCCCCAAATGACCCCATTTTGGAAAGTAGACACCCCAAGCTATTTGCTGAGAGGCATGTTGAGTCCATGGAATATTTTATATTTTGACACAAGTTGCGGGAAAGTGACAATTTATTTATTTATTTTTTATTTTTTGCACAAAGTTGTCACTAAATGATATATTGCTCACACAGGTCATGGGCATATGTGGAATTGCACCCCAAAATACATTCTGCTGCTTCTCTTGAGTACGGGGATACCACATGTGTGGGACTTTTTAGGAGCCTAGCTGCGTACGGGCCCCCGAAAACCAATCACCGCCTTCAGGATTTCTAAGGGTGTACATTTTTGATTTCACTCTTCACTGCCTATCACAGTTTCGGAGGTCATGGAATGCCCAGGTGGCACAAACCCCCCCAAATGACCCCATTTTGGAAAGTAGACACCCCAAGCTATTTGCTGAGAGGCATGGTGAGTATTTTGCAGCTCTCATTTGTTTTTGAAAATGAAGAAAGACAAAAAAAAAAAATTTTTTTTTTCTTTTTTTAATTTTCAAAACTTTGTGACAAAAAGTGAGGTCTGCAAAATACTCACTATACCTCTCAGCAAATACCTTTGGGTGTCTACTTTCCAAAATGGGGTCATTTGGGGGGGTTTTGTGCCACCTGGGCATTCCATGGCCTCCGAGACTGTGATAGGCAGTGAAGAGTGAAATCAAAAATTTACGCCCTTAGAAAGCCTGAAGGCGGTGCTTGGTTTTCGGGGTCCCATACGCGGCTAGGCTCCCAAAAAGTCTCACACATGTGGTATCCCCATACTCAGGAGAAGCAACAGAATGTATTTTGGGGTGTAATTTCACATATTCCCATGGCATGTTTGAGCAATATATCATTTAGTGACAACTTTGTGCAAAAAAAAAAAAAAAATTTGTCTCTTTCCCGCAACTTGTGTCACAATATAAAATATTCCATGGACTCGACATGCCTCTCAGCAAATAGCTTGGGGTGTCTACTTTCCAAAATGGGGTCATTTGGGGGGGGGTTTGAACTGTCCTGGCATTTTATGCACAACATTTAGAAGCTTATGTCACACATCACCCACTCTTCTAACCACTTGAAGACAAAGCCCTTTCTGACACTTTTTGATTACATGAAAAAATTATTTTTTTTTGCAAGAAAATTACTTTGAACACCCACACATTATATATTTTTTTAAAGCAAATGCCCTACAGATTAAAATGGTATTTGCGCAGCGATTTTTCAAACGCATTTTTTGGGGAAAAAACACACTTTTTTACATTTTAATGCACTAAAACACACTATATTGCCCAAATGTTTGATGAAATAAAAAAGATGATCTTAGGCCGAGTACATGGATACCAAACATGACATGCTTTACAATTGCGCACAAACGTGCAGTGGCAACAAAATAAATACATTTTTAAAAGCCTTTAAAAGCCTTTACAGGTTACCACTTTAGATTTACAGAGGAGGTCTACTGCTAAAATTACTGCCCTCGATCTGACCGTCGCGGTGATACCTCACATGCATGGTGCAATTGCTGTTTACATTTGACGCCAGACCGACGCTTGCGTTCGCCTTAGCGCGAGAGCAGGGGGGACAGGGGTGCTTTTTTTTTTTTTTTTTTTTTTTTTTTTTCTTTATTATTTTTTTGCTTTTTTATCTTATTTTAAAACTGTTCCTTTCATTTTTTTTTTTTTTTTTTAATCATTTTTATTGTTATCTCAGGGAATATAAATATCCCCTATGATAGCAATAGGTAGTGACAGGTACTCTTTTTTGAAAAAATTGGGGTCTATTAGACCCTAGATTTCTCCTCTGCCCTCAAAGCATCTGACCACACCAAGATCGGTGTGATAAAATGCTTCCCCAATTTCCCAATGGCGCTATTTACATCCGGCAAAATCTAAGTCATAAAATGCTCGTAGCTTCCGGTTTCTTAGGCCATAGAGATGTTTGGAGCCACTCTGGTCTCTGATCAGCTCTATGGTCAGCTGGCTGAATCACCGGCTGCATTCTCAGGTTTCCTGTTGAGACAGGAGAGCCAGAGAAAAACACGGAAGACGGTGGGGGGCATTCTCTCCCACTGCTTGTAAAAGCAGTCTAGAGGCTAATTAGCCGCTAGGATTGCTTTTACATGAAAGCCGACCGCTGGCTGAAAAGAATGATACCAAGATGATACCTAAACCTGCAAGCATCATTCTGGTATAACCACTCAAAGTCGTGAATGGTGTACCTGAAGACAAAAAAATGGTTAACAATAAAACACAGTAAACGGTAAAGTATAAAAAATTGCATACCTGAAAAGCAAACATGATAAAACATAATAACAATAAAACATTGCAGAATAGAATACAGTAAAAAAGAGCAGAACAATAGAGAGAGAGAATAGAGAGAGAGAGAATAGAGAGAGAACAATAAAACGACAACTATTATTTTTTATTTTATATTTTTGTTTGTGTTTTTTTTTTTTTTTTTTTTTACACTTTTTTGTAACTGTAACTTTTATAACTGTAACCGGTTCCAGGTTCGGGTCTCTCAAAATGCGATGGCATCTTGGGAGACCCTGTGAAAGTGTGTCCTAGTCTGTGCAATGCTGTACCCTACGCTAATACTCAACTAGTGAATGGTAGCGTTCAAAACATTCACCAATGCAAAGACCAGGATTGACAGGAGGGACAATAATAGCGGGTGTCACGCCTATATCCGCGTTTGCTGCAGACACAACATCTTTTTGGGGGGGTTCGTTGGGTAGGGGTACTCGGGAGGACATAAAAATGCCTCTCATGCAGCCGACTGCATTTTGTAGGGGATGTGAATGGGGGAAGTACGGGCGCTGCAGAAGTGGTGGGTTCCCAATTAGGATTGGCGAATGCAGCAGGAAGGGCATTATGGGCACGACGGGCCTGTGTTTGTCTTTTTGGTGGCAGCGGGACACTATTTGTGCTTGCCACCTCACCAGCTTGAACTGCACTTATGGGACTCGCCACGTCACCAAGTGTTACTGCAGTGCTGGTTTGACTACGACCGGGGTGTACTAGGCCGCTGGCGCTTGCCAGTTCACCAAAACGCTACCAAAAAAACTGTTAGCGATCGCAGGGATCAGGCCTGACTCTGCGAACGCTGCAGTTATGCGTTTAGTGTTTTGTAAGTGACAGTGATCGATCGATACTGCACTTGGGTGGGCTGGGCTGGGCTGGGCCGGGCGGAGGGGCAAAACGCAGGTGCTAGCAGGTATCTGGGCTGATCCCACTAACACTGCGTTTTTGGGAACCCT